>NC_136907.1:78107787-78177499 GCF_949606895.1 Notothenia rossii | reverse complement strand
GTGGAAGTGGGAAGAAAGCTCCAATCAGCTTGGACCGTTTCTTCTCATAGCCCTTCTGTGTGATATCACCTGAGAGGGGAAACAGAGAGAGAGAGATTCACTTTTCATATTCTTTCATATAAAAGCAGTATTGATTCCTGTGAGGACACAGTGCAGCATAAACCATGTCCCTGTTGTCAAATCAAGCTTTTCTGCAAAGTTGCAAAGCTAATATAAGATTTTAAAACCAAAAACAAAGCTATAAAGTGTACCGAAGAAAATGAAGGCATGAATCTGTGATAACAAAAGACAGAGAAACAATGAGGCTACACTCAGATGTTTATATTCCACACAAAGCTGCAACCTAAGACATCATAACACAGTCAGAAGCTGATCACATTATGCTGAGTCATTGTTTCCACTCAACCAGGACCAGATGGAGCAGTTTGTGCACATGTTTGCTGTGTGTGTGTGTGTGTGTGTGTGTGTGTGTGTGTGTGTGTGTGTGTGTGTGTGTGTGTGTGTGTGTGTGTGTGTGTGTGTGTGTGTGTGTGTGTGTGTGTGTGTGTGTGTGTGTGTGTGTGTGTGTGTGTGTGTGTGTGTGTGTGTGTGTGTGTGTGTGTGTGTGTGTGTGTGTGTGTGTGTGTGCAGATGCACTTATTGTCCACCTTTCTCAGAGTTTACAACACACTGAAAACCTGCCGACTGATCTCCAGAAGTCATAAATCAGGCCGACCTGAAGCACCGTCAGCAGATTTCTACATCTGAATCCAATGACTCTTTCAGAAATGAATCCTGGTGTTTCCTTCTCCGGGATGCCAGGCGGGAGGAGTTTTTCACATTTACAAAGGTTTTAAATTAAGAAAGAGTTAGAAATGTTTGGGGAAATCAGCGTAGAGTAAATTAATGTCTGCTGACGGTTGATTGACTCGTCATTAGTTTAACCTGAACTCCAAGTGAAGGAAAACAACCACTTTCTGGGTGAAATAAGGCGACAGGGGAAGAGAGCTGAAAGCGAGACTGAGGCATCATGGGAATTGGAGTTTAAGAAATGAGAGAAGGCATGTTCTTTCAATTGAAAAGCCAAAGACTAATAAATACAAAAGTTAGGGTTAGGGTGTTGAGTTAACCCTTATGTTGTGTTCGGGTCTCCCGTGACCCGTTTCAAGTTAAAATTATTAATAACTACACTCTAGTTTTTTGTATCGGCTTCATGAGATCCTCCAAAGCAGATATATAAACACTACAAACCTGATTTTGACAATTATTGCCACGTCTGAAGGTCTCTAAAAAAAAAGAGTGTATAATTTGGTGTTGGGGTCTGGGGAGACCCAGCAGAATTGTTTTGGGTGACTCGAGGTTAAATTTGGCCCAATCAAGATTCATCTTTGACTTTAGACCCCCCTCCCCCTCCATCCACTGTAACAATAATTTTTCGCAACATGCTCCTGGTCTCCCCTCCCTCTGCCCCCCTCCCCCCACGGGAACTCAACCTTTCTCAAAGAATATGTCCACTAACACTTGAACCCTGAGCACACACATGCACGTGTGCAATATGTGGTGTAATGTGTTTGGGGTCATAACATTAAATTACAACAGGATTGAACGGTTATGAATGCATTATAAGTTATTTATGATGTAGTTAAAACAATGTTGGATGATAGTCATTTTGTGTGTGTTTTGGACTGAGATAAATCGTGGGTCAAAATTTACCCGCGAGCACCATGAGCGGTAACAGCTTTTGAACACAACACACAGGTTACAAGCAAGGAGATTGGAAGAAATGTAGATGAGGAAGAGGAGGAGACCAAAGGAAGAGAAAGTCCATAAAGATTGAGGATGAAAGAGTTGTTGAGGAGTGCGGATATGTATATACAAAATAAATTAAAATAGATTAAATTGTTCTTAATCTCAACTGCTTGAGATGACTGTTAATTATGTTATCTGATTAAATGTAAATAAAAAACATATTTGTTCTTTATATCAATTTGAGGCAGGATGGATTGAAAAAAAATGTAATAATACAAATAAACTAGTGACAGTGATCGCCTAAAACATTTGCTGTCGTTTTTAATTTATTTTGCAGTGTAACAGTTTGTGTTTTCAAAGCGAACGAATTGCGTACTCAACTCTCAAAAATGGCAGATATTCTCTCATAAAACAATTACAAATACGTTCTCAAACACTCTCGATATGCTTTTGAGAGACATTTTGCGCCAACTGGAGCTGAGACTTTAGACCAGGACTCGTACACTCTGAAATAAAGCAGGATATTTCTCTGACTGGAGGATGACTCAGTAAAGAAACTCACAGTGACTCAGCGGATTTGTCAAACGTGGAGAAATCCGTTGACAAATCCTTCTTAAACTCACAAACATGTGAGCACGGACGTCACGGTGACAGCAGTGTGTGTGTGTGTGTGTGTGTGTGTGTGTGTGTGTGTGTGTGTGTGTGTGTGTGTGTGTGTGTGTGTGTGTGTGTGTGTGTGTGTGTGTGTGTGTGTGTGTGTGTGTGTGTGTGTGTGTGTGTGTGTGTGTGTGTGTGTGTGTGTGTGTGTGTGTGTGTGTGTGTGTGTAAGCGTGAAGGCTAAGCACATGGCAATAATTAGCATCTCTGGTGGGGGAGCTAACTACCTGCAGAGAGGAACTGGCAAATGTTTTTGTTTGAAAAAGGAATAAACGAGGAGGGGCTGACCTTGTCTTCAACAATAACTTTTTACAGTGACACACATACACACACACACACACACACACACTTCATGTGATGTTATCAGGGACGTCAAGTGAAATGAATGTGTCGCTCAGAGAGAATTCCTGTGAGATTCTGTAACAGCTGTGTGTTAACAATCTCCGTCCAATCAGAGAGTGAGACAGGCTGTCAATCAAACTGTCAATCAGTGAGGCAGGAAGTCAGTTAAGCTTATGAGGACCTAGCGTACAGAAAGCTACAAGATTAACTCTGTGAAGGCTTTTCTAGTTATTAAGAACAAGACCCCTAAATAGACTGACATAAAACTATTGATTATTTGATTTAATAACGTGAGAGATCTACTTACTTTCTCTTATTTTAAATGTCATTTGGTTTAATTGATATTCTGGATTGTGAAGAATGTTATGTTTGGATGTCTTGTCTTATATTTGCACCCCTGGTAGAGTATTTGTCACTGCAGTAATAACTAATGATCTTCCTATGAATGATTAAATACCTCACCTCGGGGTGGGCGGATCGATCCCAAAATATCGATACTTCCAATATTACGTTGCGTTTCAAAATATCGATACTAGAGCCAATAGGATCGATACTTTTTTTCCCCATCTCCTCTACTCGTCAATTTCTTCAAAAAACTATGTGCAGACGAACAAGTATATGCTCTTTTCTTCTCTCTCCATGCTGTCCTCCTCCCCTCGAGGCTCGCGCACGCGCAGCGCGCTCCCTGCCTGAACGCCGATTATCAAGCTGAGTGACAGCAGCCGGCAGGACAGCAGCAGCCAGCGACTCGCGAGTGCAACACACACACGTGCATGATGGCTGAGAGAAAGAGCAGCGTTGCGTGGAGCAATTTCACAACTGGCAATTCAAATTTAGCGAACTGTCATGCGTGCAAGAAGACAGTTCGCTACTCTGGCCACTTTGTATTGTTATTTTTCATGTTTGCACTTTAAATTTGCAAAAGTAAAACGTTTATTTGTCTATAAAAACTGTCCTGTCTTTATTCATGAAAATGAATTCAGATACAGTCTATTTATGATGCTTTCAGCTCAAAAATCATGTCATGCAGCTCCCCCCTATATGAAAGTACATAAAACGCTTTTAATTTAAAAAAGTATCGGTATCGGCGATACTGGCCCTGAAATACTTGGTATCGGATCGAATACAGATTTTGTGGTATCCCCCACCCCTAAGTATACAGACATACAGCACGACTGCTTTTAAACTCCACCTTGAAGTGAAGCATTGTGGGTAGTCCATATGTAAGCCCCTCCTTCATGCACTCACACTGCTGACTGTAGCAACAGATGATGAAATGACAACTAGAGGATGTAATAAGTCGTCAATCGGTCACTTTTTAAAGCGATTTTTTTGTCTAAACGATAATAAATTGTGTTCAAGGGCCATAAGTATGTGGACACCCCTACCGTTGGTTGTTTCGATTCACTACACCACAGCCAAACAACCAAATTATCCATTTAAAGAAGACATATATATTTTGAAGCATTTTTATTTTTGTTACTATAATGAGCAAAAATATGGAATTTATTCGTGACATATTTGCATAAATAACATAAACCACAAATACACACACACTGCCATATACAAACAGAGATGTACCTCTGCTTAAACACACACACACACACACCGCTCAGTTAAGCCGAGAGGAAACGCCCAAGGACTCCCCCGAGAACACACACCTGAAAACAAACACACATACAGCAGGTGTTTACAGTAACAACACGCTGAGTCAGGAGAGAAACACACACACACACACACACACACACACACACACACACACACACACACACACACACACACACACACACACACACACACACACACACACACACACACACACACACACACACACACACACACACACACACACACACACACACACACACACACACACACACACACACACACACACACACACACACACGAAAAAAAGCTCATTTGCAGGTGCATCAGGTTTGTCTGTCTGTATACTTTAACACTTTGCTTTGCGAGGTTTTAAATATCATCAGTCAGGTAATCTCTTTGCTTTCATTTTGATATATGTTGACATTCCTTATTTTGTATTCTCCTGTTCCTGTTGCTCTACGAGGATTGGTAAAGGTTTCTCTTGTTTTTCATCTTATCTTATTTCATTGTTTTCTGTTTTAATTCCACTTAGACGATTCTCAAAATGCAGAGAAAGACAAAAAACTCATATACTTAAAAAAATAGACGCTTGTCGAGCTGAGAAATGTGTGTTTGTGTTTGATTCCTGAGTGGAGGACATTTTAAAGTCATGACATTTCCCCTGGATGGCAAAGCTAAGAGGGTTTTCTACTAATCTAACAGTTTCCTTTCCAAACGACTGAAGTAAAACACAATTGCTACCCAGACTGAGTTCGCCTCCTCGTCAGAAGGCGTTCAAATAACTCCTCTGGTCGTCGTAAAACCTGAGCTTCTCCTCATGGCACATCCCGCTCAATTATAATGTAAGTTCAGTTTCACAGATTTACGACCCTCACGTCTGGAAAAACGGGAGGTAACTTCAGCCGCAGTAAAACTTTAGAAAGTGGAAAGTGCTCGTCACAGACCGCAGGAAACGAGCGATGGAGCTTCATCAGAGTTCATTAGAGAGACGATGTGTTCATCAGACTGAAACGTGTCGGTGAAGCAGAAACAATAATATCAGCTGTTTCCTCATTTCACTGACTAATTCAATAAGACTGATAGTGCTGATGATTAGGGATGTTTGATCACCTTTTTTTGCTCCCGATCCGATTCCGATCATTTGATTTTGACAATTTGCCGATACCGATTTTTCCCGATCCGATCTTTATGCAATGCATTAAGAGAAAAAAAAGCATTCAAGTTGTCCCTTAAGGTTATTTTTTTATTTAAATTGGATATTCTATCCAACATGGATATAGCTTCTTTCTTTCACAGCAGCATTGGATCAGTTCAGTTGTGCAGCATTGGATCAAAACAAAACAAAGCTTATCAGTACTCGTTAGCTTACTGCTACAATTAGACACTGCGCCCACTCTGTTGCCAGATTTGAGAGAAATAAGCAACCAGGTCTATGAGAACAAGCCCCAAAGAAGCAACACATACATGATGTTCTGTCATTTGAAACCAAAACTAAGGCCTCAGGATGACTTTAAGACTTGAACATGGTCATTTTTGTTTTGTAACATTGAATAAAACATTTAAAAAAAAAAGTATTTATAAAAAAAAAAAAAAAAAAATCCCGATCCCCGATTTTTTTTCTCCCAATTCCGATCTTTTGAAAATCACGTGATCGGATCGGGACATATCTACTGATGATGATACAAGTATACTGCTTTCCCTGTCACTTTTGCAACTGATTTTTGTATATTACAAATACTACAAAAACTGCAATTTCTACGACAACTATCCCTAACAATGAATCCCAATTTGGGAAAACGTTTTCGTCAGAGAAGCAGAAGTGTGTTCAGACATTAAAATACAAATACTTTAAATACTTTAGAAAGTGGAAAAGAGAATTAACAATTACAAATAAAATGAAAACATGAAACATATTAAATCAAATATAAACAAAGCAGTATAAAAAATTCTGCATAATTAAAATAAAAAGTCTTAAATACTACAGAAACGACTAGTTTATACACTTTAGAGCAAAACATGTGTACAAGGATCAACAGTTAAAGTACTCAGAATGCAAAATGGCTTAGAGTATTGTGTATTTTTGGATAATTCCAGGTGAAAAATAGGAACATACTTAAAAACACTGATGATTAAATACACAAAATTCCCTTTTTCTCCATGTTTTGTTGCCTCTATTTGAATTCCAGCTCTTTACTGCCTGATATGTATATACACATTATACTGTATGTCAGTTCATTGGGTCTAAACATGTTGCCGCATTAATGTTGATTATTGTTTGTCAGCTAATCAAATCCCGTCGTCATCAACACAGACCAAAATGATGTTTTACACACTGCTACTACTAACACAATATATATTGCTATTACTGTAAGTAACGCCTAGTAACTGTGATGTTTTCCATGTTTCTAAAAACAATCAGTTTGGAGCTTTTCACAAAACGCCAAGGTCAAATAAAACAATTCTGAAATATTTAAAACCACGCTAAGTCCTTCCATCCATCATCGAGAAAAATAAACAGGGGGAAGCCAAATAACTGAGCAGCATTTCTCCAATTAGGCTAATTAGATCCAGATAATCAGCTCTCTCACACACTCGTGCACACACACACACTTTTACTCACCGAGCATAACGAACATAACAGGCATCAGGAGTAAAAAAAATAACTGACAAACTCCACTTCATGCTCCTCTCAGACGAGCCTCCGTCCTCCTCTGTGGTCCTCCCCATGGCTCAGTGTGTGAAAACACCGGTTGCTTATTCCCCATTTGCAGAAAACACACACACACACACACACACACACACACACACACACACACACACACACACACACACACACACACACACACACACACACACACACACACACACACACACACACACACACACACACACACACACACACACACACACACACACACACACACACACACACACACACACACACACACACACACACACACACACACACACACACACACACACTAAGGCAAGCAGCTTATTAGTTTCAAAGAGGAGCGGGTCAACCTCCTCTGCAAAGAAAAAGGAATGAAGGTGCCTGCTGACATTTACTGATGCTGCCTTTGTTGATGAAACACACACTCACACACACACACACACACACACACACACCATAGTTGCAGGATTGGTTTACAATGACATCACCATGCACCATGTGAAGGAAGGAACTACTTTTCAGTGTGTGTGTGTGTGCGTGTGCGTGTGCGTGTGCGTGTGTGTGTGTGACTAGAAAACGCAAGTCTGCCACCCCCCCTTCTCCCCTAAGGTGGTACAGTCCAACCTGCCCAAACACGCTGCCCGGCGACATCAGCAAAACAAACAAATTGGTTTGTTAGTCGGCCGACTTCACAGAGAGACGAGAGAGGACACACACACACACACAGACACTGACACACTGACACACACACAGACACTGACACACTGACACACACACAGACACTGACACACTGACACACACACACACACACACACACACACACTGATACACACAGACACTGACACACTGACACACTGACACACACACATCTCCATATCCCCAGCCTCTGTTCCTCTGAGATGTTTAATTCCCATCCCTGCATGTTACCATGGAGATAACTGCCATCAATAATAATGTGATAATTATCAGAGAGCGAACTCTAATGTCTGTATTGATATCAAATTAATAGTAAACTAATATTGGTGCAATTATTACAATTATTGAAAGTTTAGAGGAACATTTAAAACCTGTAACAGTGCAGTTGAAGCTGTGCATGGGTATAGTATAGGTTTGAAGAAGCCTTATTATACTATTTAGGGTTTTCCTTTCCTGTAGTGGGTTATACATTAATAGGTGTTCAGTGTTTCCCCTAGGTTTACTGCTTTGGGGGGGTGCTGCCTGAGCGGGGGGGGGGGGGGGGGGCATTGGGATATATATATATCTCTTTTAATCCTCTGGAGCAGAGAGAGGAGCTGTGGATTATTGTTATTGATTAATGCATCAGTGTTTCTTCGGGTCAAAAACACTAAACACACAACTTAAAATGAAAGCGTTTAGTTTATTTAATAAGAGAGCACATGTTCAATGTGAAAAGTGATGGTAGATATAGATTAGTTGTAATTTGGTGCTGTATATATAAATATAAATAACAAAATCATAAAAAAAAAAATTAAACACTTTCAATTTCAGGGGGGGCAAGGGTTGGTGCATGTCAATGGTCTGCAAAGGGTAGTTTCTGTAGCTTATTGCTTTTGAGAAATATAAATTGTACCAATATACACAAAATAAATGCTTTTATATAAAAGTTTTGAACACCTGACATAGATCTCAAAGTTCCTGGTTTAGCTTGAGACGACACGGTAGAGCTAAGATTAAGTAAAAGAGCGTCACAAACACACACCACAAATCAAACACATCTGTTTAGCAGCTGAGGTGCAGAAACAGTGAAGTTATATTAAATAGGAACATGCTGAGTATGCATTATTTCCATTTCAAGCCAATATTAAAACCACATGAGCACACTGAAGGTGAACTGTGTGTGTGTGTGTGTGTGTGTGTGTGTGTGTGTGTGTGTGTGTGTGTGTGTGTGTGTGTGTGTGTGTGTGTGATCCTGCAGCCGGTATAAATTTGCCTACAGAAGAAGATTCCCAAAATAGAAGCAGATAACCTTTGATACTCAATACTGCTGCAGTCCAACCGTCCACACACACACACACACACACACACACACACACACACACACACACACACACACACACACACACACACACACACACACACACACACACACACACACACACACACACACACACACACACACACACACACACACACACACACACACACACACACACACACACACACACACACACACACACACACACACACACACACACACACACACACACACACACACACACACACACACACACACAGGTATTAATGGATTCAGTTGCAGGATATCCGCCCTCAGGGCTGAAATAGTGACAGTTAAACTCACACTTTTCCAACTGCATCTCTTTCTCTCACCTTTACCTGCTCAACAAAACACAAAGACACGTGACCATCACTTGACCTCATATGACCTTTGACCTCCCTGGGTCAAGTAACACATACTCTACATTCCCATGTATACATGTATGATATGAAATGTAAGGGCTACACATCGTCTGTTAACAGTTATTATCAGTAAAATCTCAGTTTTCCAGATGAAAAACGACCACTCCTGACTTTCCCTCTATGATGCTCTTTGCTCTTCTCCTATAGCCTAATGACAACATCCATCATAACGCAACTGCATGAGGAGAGAAACCACTTTAAGGCTCTTTAGGTGAAAACAGATATCACATGATGTGAGCTTGCATGCCCCCCATCACAGTAAAGATCTGATAGAGATCCCTGCAGCCCCGATGCATTCAACGCCTTCAAACTAAAGCTGCTTTGGGCAGAATGGAAAAGGGGTTTTTAATGCGCTGTAAGACCGCTGGGTTTACCAGAGAGAGTCTTATCAAACCCTTTGCTAAAAGCTACTTAGAGGAAACCCACAGGAGCGACCACACACACTTAAAATAGACGCTCACTTCCCAAAATGCTCCATGGGTGATGGGAGCCCGCATTTAGGGGAATATGATGCTGGAAGTCTGCCAGGAAATCTGACGGGTTTTACGTGGGCCAAAAACTACGAAACAACAACCTTTTAACACATTTCCTTATTCCCCAGCACCAAAGAGATTATCTTTTGGTTAGTTTGGCTCCCTGCCTGGAGAAACCCGTTTAAAAAATGTCTTAAATTTGGCAGAAGGAGGGAGAAACAGTTAATCTACAGTATTAAGGATAAGGATTTCCCAACTCCTTATTCAACTCCCAACACTACTAAAAACCCTTAGGTAGCATGATAGTAAATAATCTCACAAAAGGGCTGCAGGATTCTGCTGGTACATTTTTTTAATCTTGATTATTTAACCACAGTAAAAGTGAGTTTTCTTGAGGTTTAAATATCTTCTTAACTTGTAATTGAGGCTCTCTTTGAATGGTTGTGGCTCAAGCCGGAATTTTACATTTCAACAGTACTGCCAATAAAACCATTTCTTTAGATGCATAATGGATACGTGTAACCTTGAAGCTATTAAGAAGTTGTATAGACAAGCTAGAAAGTGAAAGCTATAATTAGTTTTTCTAATTTTCCGTCAATTCGTCTATCTGGAGTTTTATTTTTCCAAACAAAATAACTTTAGTTACTGATGTGAGGAAATGTTGATGCTACAGATACAACTCCAAGCAAAAATCAAAACCATCTTGCAACACCTAAATTCCTATCTAGATTTACTACGGAAACAGCGACACCTAGTGGACAAAACTGTGAACGGCATGGTTTTTTTTCAGACATGAGACGCAGTTTTATTGATCACAAAACAAAGATCTTGAGCTACTGGTGCAACGATAAGATCAATAAAAGATCTCCACAAAGCCAACGCATCTCTACAGACTTCAAACATGAATGCAAATGTGCAAACCCTCCATTTGCCAAAAACATAATCTGCTAGTTACACCTAGTGGTCACGACAATTAACTGCATGACCTGTTGAAGATGTGATGATTAAATGAATCTCAAATTATACATTTCCAGTGGATTGTTAAAGAATGATTGATATTAACAATGCACACTTTAAACTGTAACCCTCCATATTGCACCCAACACCTAATTAAAAAATCCTTCCTATATGTACTGCGTAAACCACAACACCTAGTGGATACACTGTGAACTGCATGGCTTTTTTGAGATTTGGCGAGTAAATTAATCTCAAAAGATAGATTTATATAGTATTAAATAATGATTGACATTAACAAAGCACACTTCAATATTTAACCCTCAATATTGCAACATCTGACACTTGAATAAAAACCTCTCCTGATAGGTACTGTATAAAGCAACGACACCTAGTGGACACACTTTGAACTGCATGACCTTTTTGAGATTTGGCGAGTAAATTAATCTCAAAAGATACATTTCCAGTGGAGTATTAAATAATGATTGACGTTAACAATGCACACTTTAACCCTCCATCTGGCAACAACTGATACCTAACCAGGAATTCCTTCTGCAAGTCACAATAAAAGACAGACAAACAGTGAACTGCACAATGTTTCTAAGCCGTGGCGATTCAATTAATCTCAAAGAGTTTTCCTTTAAACTGCAGGAAGCACATACTGACATGAGCACAAAAACAGAAGTGACTTTAAATCACAGTTACAGCAGCGGGTGTGGGTGTGACCATCATGTGTTGGCAAGGCTTTTTTTATTTTGTTTGTCCTGGAGGTAAAAAGCTGAAACATTTCTACAGCGGAAGAGAAGAGGAAACCCGTCCGCACCACCTGAAAAACTACTGATTGTTTTTGGCAGATGTGTTGAGTCGTCAGCTGATGCTGCCAGGTGTGGAAACTGTATAAATACTGTACGACTGGAAGGCAAAAACAACATCATTTTCCATCTTAAATCAAGACTATTGAAGATTTAAAACACTAAGATGTTTTAACGCTTTTGTTTCCTAACAGTCGCTGCTAGGAGTGCATGATTTGGAAAAAATGTATGTTATAGGATATTTCTTTTTTTTAATCATAACTCTTATCATGATTGATGAGTGAGGGTTGGATTCAATAATGAAATGATCATGGTCTATTGTTTTAGAGAATCTGTAGCAAGTAGCATATGTTTTGATAAGCCTTTAAAAACAAATGCGTGGGATATCTTTGCAGCTCATCAATACTCCATCCATATTTAGCCCTAAACAAAGCTTTTTGCAATTTCAACATTGCCACATCTTGATACAATATAGATTAATTGTGGAGACCCGGAAGCTACTAAATCAAAAACTCATCACAAACGCCAACAGGTAGCTCTTCCACTGCACATGCATCCCGTCTAAGACAAAGCTTCCTTCTTAATTCAATTACATCCAATGAGGAGAAACGGAGTAGGACAGGGGTGTCTTCATTGTATCCGGCCCGCAAGAGCTTGCAAAGAAGTTTAGTATATGTTACATGACGCTTTACAGAAGCACGTTGTCTATAAACTACATTTCCCACAATGCATCTCGGTTTTGTGACATGCACACTGAAGAGACCTTGCAATTATTTGCCCTGGACTTCTGCTTTCAGACGTAGTTAGTTATGAAGTTATTACCCTATCCGATAATAATCCAATGCAGAGGCAATAATGCCATATAATACATTATTTTATATATATTATATATTTACATATGTATATTTATATAGTCGTAAAGCTACATGGCCCTTTGAGTGCAACCTTAATGCTGATGTGGCCCGCGATGAAATTGAGTTTGGCACCCCCGGAGGAGGAAGAAGAAGTGTTGTTGACCCAGGCTTTGGCTCCGAGTGTAGCTGACGGAGGTCTCGGGGGACAGAGCAGCTGTTAGCAGGAAATGTACAACACAGCAGAGAGGAAACCCTCACATGGAGTTAGAGTTCGGTCCCAGAGGAAACCCTCACATGGAGTTAGAGTTCGGTCCCAGAGGAAACCCTCACATGGAGTTAGAGTTCGGTCCCAGAGGAAACCCTCACATGGAGTTAGTGTTCGGTCCCAGAGGAAACCCTCACATGGAGTTAGAGTTCGGTCCCAGAGGAAACCCTCACATGGAGTTAGAGTTTGGTCCCAGAGGAAACCCTCACATGGAGTTAGAGTTCGGTCCCAGAGGAACTCCGGCAGCAGAAAGAGGAATCAGATCGTGAACCCTCGTCATTATTCATCGATGTAAAGGTCGTATAATGTGATTATCCGGGTAAGAAGTACTGTTATAGCTGGCACGTGGCTGAACTGTACATACAACTAAGAGTTTGCACATGTATCTTACGTTGTTTGAGTGTTTCCTTATAAGTGATTCATTTATGTCATGTTCGCTGGACGCACAGTGTTCCGGATCCAGAGTCTGAAAACGGTAGCAGGAAACTGAAGGACTTGTGTCTGGTCTCATGAAGGTGTTTAATCCGTCTGAGTTTCCAGATAAATACAATAATAACTTCTTCTGTACCTACTAAGTGATTCAGTTTTGAACATTCAGCATTTCACGTCATGTTAACGAATCGCACATTTTTTCTAGGAGCCTTTAATGGCTGTAACTATGGTCTGTAACTATGGTGCCAGTCTGAGAATGACCACCTAAGACCTGATGTTACTAAGGTCATTATCGAAAAGTGAAGAGACTTGATTTGAAATGAGTAACAATGAACCGTAGATACTTACGGCCCGTCCACACTACAGCTTCGACAGCTTCAAAAACGGTTTCCAACGCGTCTGCCCATTCCCTTTGAATGGGGTGACGTCACGTTGCCTCGCTTTTCGCCGAACTGAATTGTGGGTAGCATAGCGGTCCGTCTCCGGCGTTTCCGGCAGCCGGAGATGCCGGAGTAGCCAGCGTCACCCAATCAAATCCTGTTTATGCAAATCTGACAGTTCAAGCGCTATCCAATCAAACCGCGTGCAAGCTGGGAGCGTCACACCGCAGTTCATTTCCTCATATTCCTAACGAGAAATTAGGGTAGCAAATCACCCGGTTCTTTACGACCAGAACTATTTATTGGGATACAAACCGGAGGAACCAGGCATGGAGGGAGGTGGCAGAGACAGTGGGTGAAACTGGTAGGTTTTCGCCTGTTTGGGGAGTTTATATATATATATATATTGCTCGCATAAAATCCCCGGGGTTTTTGCTTTGTATGCCGGGGGCGGGACATTCATGTGATTGGTTGTTGGTCGCGGTGCTCGAATAAAATCCCCAAGCTTCAGACACGCCCAGCTCCAAGCTTTTTTTGAAGCTGTAGTGTGGACGGGCCGTTAGACCCCATCCAAAGCCTGAAAACTGTAATTATAGGATGTATCACTAGTCTCATAATGGCGTTTATTTCCTTGAAAATAAGTTTCAGGGGTTAATAAGACTGGATCTAAAGTCTGAAAACATTAGCAAGTTCACATATTTTACTCCCGAGTCCACTTGGATCCATTCGGGAATTATATATATGTAAAGTATTACAAATACCAAGGTTCCACTGCAACAAATGTAGTACTTTAGGACCTAGCTAAATACCTCAAATATAAAGACCCATCAAGACTTGAGTTCTCGGAAATAATAGAAAAAGTTGTAAGCTGAATAAAAAAGTCAATTCATCAATGATGTGACTGATCTGAGCCATTTGTTAACATTTTGGTACATTTGCACCATAAAAAGTGACATTAAGTAGTTCCTGTTTACGCTTCAGCCGCTGATTTACAGACGCCTGGATTTCTCTTGATACGAATACAATGTCCGTAAAATTAGGATCATAAGGCTCGATCGGAAGAAATACTGGGTGTTTCGAGGACGCTTGGTAGCACATGTCTTCCGAGTCACTTGCTTCAGAAGCGAGGCAAGAATCCTTCCTGGCATTCGGAAAACGAAGAGTGGAACAGGCGAGCAAGTGTGCAGCTGTGCGTCATGAGAGGCCCCGCCTTACATTTTCCGCCACAGATTTGGGGAAATTGGTCCGTGCGCAAAACATTGTGGGGATTTTAAGACCGCAGAGTCTACACATGTGCAGCCTCGACATTTCTCCAAACGAAGTACACCGGGCTCGGTAGAATTCCAAGTATGCTGGACATTGGAACAGTCCTTCGGCGGCACTCGGTGACGTAGTATGCTTGAAATAGTGGCTCTGGAGCATCCTTCCTCGACATTGAGAAACACCCACTGTGTACATTAATACATACTTTTCTGATTTGGCATTAGAGGGCAAGTTCCAGTGATTCCAGCAAGATGCATTTTTTACAACAAGTATAGAGAACCAAAGTTTATGCATCAAATATCTAGATTTTGTCAGAAAACTTTAGGTGCGGAAAACCGAGACTCGTAGAAGCTGTTGTACCTCATTTTAACAATAAACTGAACCGCAATGACTCCAGTAGTTTGTAAATGTGTGAGCTGTGAAAGCGGGCGTTGCTGCAGAAGAACACGTGTGATTGGTCAGCGTTCACTGGGTAAATAAAGCTCCAATAAGTCAAGGTTAAACCAATCATAAGCCCTTCATAAGCAGAGGGCCGTGCTAATGGTCGGGAAAACTGAGCTTTTTTGAAAGATTGTTGCCAATTCTTTTCTCGATTAAATCCCTGTTTTGGTTTTACTGTAAATACTCTGCTGTGGATTGACTAGAGTGCATGTAATTCCAACAGATTACTTACTGTACAACACACACTAACACACACTAACACACACTTATTTACCCAGATGAGTACATAATCCAGAGGCTGTGTAAAACCATCACACGGTATTAGCATTTCACACCCAGATCCCAGATACCGGTTTTCCCGTTCTGCTCTTTTGCATAAAAAGTATCTCAGGCCAGAAATCACAGAGGCAACGCCATGCTGCACACTGCCAAATGGCATTCTGGGTAATAATGTGAACTGTGTGAACTCAGTCATCAGAAGAGACATGTTTTTGCTTCATGTTTTTGCAGTTCAAGTGGGAAGTAGTTGCATCTCAACGTCACAGTCAAGTTTTAGGTGATATTTTGAAAGCTTTTGGGATAAAAAAAAGCTTGAAGTGGACCTTGACCTCTTTGCTGCTCTTTTGCATAAAAAGTATCTCGGGCCAGAAATCACAGAGGCAACGCCATGCTGCTCACTGCCAAATGGCATTCTGAGTAATAGTGTGAACTGTGACTTTGTGCGTCATGTTTTTTACTTATTTTCTTTCATTTAGAAGTGGGAAGTAGTTGCATCTAGCACCGAGGTCATAGTTAATGTCACGTTTTAGGTACAATTCAAGGAATTTTTGAATGGTTTGGGAGACAAAAGCTTGAAGTGGACCTTGAGTTAAAATTTCAAACGGCAGAACATTTACTTTCTCACTGACATTTGGTCCACTTTTAACCAAGATGTCTAGACATATTTCATTAGCAAATCCCCAAGTCAGTGCTTACTTGTTATAACTCTTATTATACAAAGTGAATGTTCAACGATTCATCTATGCAGCTGAAATAGAGACACAGAGTTAGCTGTATTCATTCATCCTTTTCATTTAGACTTTTGTTTTCAATAAAACTTTGTCTTATCTTAGCTTATGTCCAAAAAAAACTGAATTTCCACTAGTGGACTTCTAAAGTATTCCTTCTTCAATACAATATACAAACTGAAATTGTGCAATAATACACTATAGTGCAACAGGCAAGAAGACTCAAGACGAAGTGTTTTTGCAGCATTGACCAAACTAAAGCCACCCAACAAACTCTAACTCGTTGGCTTTTCGGCGCTCATTTCAAGCCTGAAGATGCAAAAAATGAACTTGCATTTAATTTAAATTGAAAGACAGAGCCTGAGAAAGACGACCAGTGCACCCTTCAACCCTCCAGGCCCTAAAGACTATAGTAGGGATGTAACGATATACCGAATATCGCGGTATCGCGGTAAATAATCTTCCCAATACCGTCGTGAGACTGACAAAATCTACCGCGATTTAAAAAATTTTTTTTTTTTAAAAAAGAATATATTTTTTTTTAAAACACTTTTTTTTTTAAAAACCTTTATTTAACCAGGTGGTACCATTGAGATCATCGATCTCTTTTTCAAGAGAGACCTGTCCAACATGGCAGCAAGTAGGTTACAACATGAAAATAAAACAACAGATAACACAAAAGGACATCGTATTTACAGGGCTACATTTACACACCTAGAGACATTGACAAGTACCAACCATATATTTATATCTCGCCATGTCAATAAGCCTGGCGTTAGACTTTTTCGCTGTCCGTCATTTTGACAGACAGGATCGTAAAATATCCGTCATAATCCCTTATTACGCATCGGGTCTGAACAGTTCACGATAGAGCATGCTCGTGAACTGTCAACGGGGGGGGGGGCGGTTTTATGCCGTGTGTGCATGCAACTCGCGGGACGCGCACAGCGTGAAGCAAAACCTCCCAGACATGTATTGATCTGTACGGCAAATTACGGTTTGGGAACTATATCATTTCCTTTTGGAGGGCATGCATAACACGGCATAACACCAGAGCCTCGCTGCGGGGAAACGTTGGCGCTGTTCCGAGTTTGTTCTAATCTGTCAAAATGACAGACTGCTTTCAGATTTTTCCGTCATTGTTAAATAAAATATTCGGTTAACGCGACCACTGGTGTCCCAGCAACATCAGTACCAAGCGAGAGAGTTGTTTCCAGAGCAGGGGATATTGTAAATGCCCAAACATCCTAGCTTATAAATACCTGGAAATGTGGACATTCTCATATTCCTAAAAACCTGTCGGATGATGCTGAGTGAGTGACTAGTGAGTTTGAGTTGAGTTACTTGAAAAACTAAAGTGAAACTTGATTTATTTTATTGCAGGGTCTGATTATTAAATGTCCTTGTTTATTTGTGAGATGCAGTGGCATAAAGAAAATGCTTACTTTGTTTGGTAGTACCAGTAGGTACCAAAACACTGGTTTTCTTGTTCCAGTCTGTTACTGTCACTTTGTTTTTGACACTTTAAAATACTGCTATCCTACAAAAAGGCTGTAAAAATCAGATTTATTATGTAATAAAGAAACATTTTCCGAGTAAAAAAATGTTTTATTGAAGAAAAAAAAATTATGATTTTTTTTTTCTTCCCTTTATTATTCAATATCGTGATAAATACCGTACCGTGGACTTGTTATCGCGATATTATCGTACCGTGAGTTTTTGGTATCGTTACATCCCTAGACTATAGTGAAGACTTGTTCCTGTGTTTCCAAGCTGCGTCCATGCTGCAGAGAGAGAGTCGGCTGCAGAGAGGAGCCCTCCACCCTTCAGCCCCCGAGAGGAAATGCCAGCGTGTGCTGCTAAAACAATGTGGTTTCAATCTGAGAGCAGAGCAGGCCTCAGAAACTACCGCTCAGTCTCTGCCTCTCTCTGTGCTTCATACTGAAAACACTCAGTACAAGATCTCCGTATTCCCTTCTTCTGTTCTTGATCATCTCCATTTGCATTTCCCTTCCTTCTCACCTTCCCCACATATGTCTGGTTGCCAGCTCATAGAGTCCTGTTGTGAACCTTAAAATGTTGAGTTTTATGATAGAAATGTATAGTACGAGTCCACAGTATATAGAAACTGCAGAATGCTAACTTACCGTAATTTACGGACTATAAGCCGCAGGTGTTTTAATGTTTAATTACCATATGTAAGGGTTCGTGCACAGAGGGGATTGTAGGGAAAGAGATGGCTGTTTGAGGAAGCTCCCATTTATTAACATTTCAACAAACAAGTTGCATATTTGCATAACGTATTCAAGTGTTACCATTTAGTGCAATAGTAGCTACAGAACATGTACTGTGTAAACTGTACTGTATCACATAGCGTTTCAGACACACAAACTTTTCAACTTTCAAACTTAAACGGTGCGCTCCCAGCGCACGTACCGGCAGTGATCTACAGCAGTGGTTTTCAACCAGTGGTACGGGGACAAACTGTCTCGCTCTCGTAATGTCTGTCTGTCTTGCTCTCGTTCTGTCTCTCGTACCACTCTCGGTTCCACTTTTACTTTTGTGCGCTACCTGTCTCACTCTTTTCCGGCCTCCAGCTTTTCCTGCTGGAGCCCGCCGCTTAAAGGTGGGGGGCGCGGACCGGCCATAGAGCCCATAGAGTTAAAGGTGGTGGACTGTAACCTGTAAAATCCATAGATTTAGGAGGTCCCCTAGTGGCCGTTAGCTGTACAAATCCATAGATTTAGGAGGTCCCCTAGTGGCCGTTAGCTGTACAAATCCATAGATTAGCCGCACCGTTATATAAGCCGCAGCGTCGAAAAATGGGAAAAAAGGCGCGGCTTATAGTCCGAAAATTACGGTACATATGTTGGGCAATCTGCAAAATTAGCATTATTATTATATCCTATTAGGGCTGCTCAATTAATCATATTTTAAATCGCAATTATGATTTTGGCTTGCAACGATTATGAAAACAACGTAATCGAAATAAAACGATTATTGATTTTTTTTTTTTTCAGTTGAATTATACTTCGAGTTCAGGGTAATCGACTGTTCAAAACATACTGTTCCATTTTTTCAATAAATGGATGTTTTCAAAGTAAATGGATAATAATCCATGATAATAATCGTGATATCAATTATTGACAAAAATAATCGAGATTATAATTTTTGCCATAATCGAGCAGCCCTATATCCTATTCAGACAATAGCTAAACAATGTAGTGGTTTCGGGGGTTAATGAGGTTGCTGAGTCCATTTCTGACATTTTCAGGATCCAAAATGGCAGTTTTAACCCGGAAGTGGCCTTATTTGTGCTCCAGGTGAGGAATTTGAGTCGATTTTGAAGTTTTAGGGGACTCTGGATCATCTGGATTGGACAGATTGCTTATCTACTTGAAAAAGATGTGTCCACACAGTAGAGGTAATAATTGTCATTTTGTTCACTCTATATCCAATGGTCGCCACATGACTCATGGTAGTCTCAGCCCACTGAGAGAACAAATACGGCCACTTTCATACGAGAAACACTTTTCCCTTCTGTTTTTGATCATCTCCATTTGTACATCCCTTCCTTCTCACCCCCTCACCCCCACCCCCCCTGCTGTTTCAGCTCTTTATAAAGCCGCTAATGGACTCCTACACACTGCGAAGTGTGGGAACACAGAAACTCCTTTAACCTTGACGCCTCGCTGTTCACACCTCAGGGTCTCTGCCCAAATCAAACATGGCTGAATATTACAGATCATCGGGGAAGAAGAAGGACTCCGAGTGAAGTGCGTCAGCTGAGAGGGGAGGAAAGTGTGCAGATGGTAGAACAAACTCAACTGAAGGACACTTTTTCCGTCACTTCTGAGTCTGCATGTGGTGAATAACTAGGCGTCACACTGACCTTCCACAGGCTTGAGAGCTTTCTCGTGTAAAAACAAGTGAACTTGGGTTTAAAAGAGTTGTATTTTCACAACATAATGAGTGGTGGTGGCCTCCATCCTTCTTCTTTCAAAATGTAATGTGTCCATAAACAGAAATCACACTGAGAATAAAGTATATATTACCCACACCTCTACATCTCATCCTACTGTACATGCGGCAGCTATGAAAGGAAACCCTGTCAGTTCTCAGAGCAGATTGAAGCCGTGTGGCAGCAGAAGGATGGAAACCAAGGGCCTTGAAATGTGATCACAGGAACTGGGTGTGAAACAGCAGCTTGACTTAGTGTTGGGTTTGAAAGCTGTCCAGCGGGGCGAGCTGCTGCTGAATGAGATCAAATCATATTATTTTAGAAAGGGAAGGTTGCAGGGTTAGTTATTTTTGTGTTTCCAGCTAATGAAAGCAGCTAAATGTCTAAATATTGATGCTGGGACACTTTAGGACGTAAAAAAAATTATTTTTTATTTAGTTCAAGTTATTGTTGACACAATTTGGAAAGTCCCACTTCAATCCTTATATTGAATAATGTATGAAAATAAACTATGTGTATTTTTAAAACGGCTTAGCAACGGAATAAGTTAATTATGGGAAATCAAAACAATTATTATACAAGTATTATTTCCTTATTGTTGCAAACTAACTATTTTCAAATACGATAAATAGCACACTGTCTCGTCTCTGTCTAGATCTGTATTTCTCCATCTCTAAGCTGCTCAAATAAACTCATCTGGAACATGCTTGGAAAATGTCCAAAAGTGAAACACATTTTAAACAACTCCATTTCACCTCTTGTCACCGTAATTCTGCTAACAGCTAAAGCTGGACGTCATCCTCAGACTGAATTTAGTTATACCAACAGGACACACCCACCCACCCACCCACCCACCCACACACACACACACACACACACACACACACACACACACACACACACACACACACACACACACACACACACACACACACACACACACACACACACACACACACACACACACACACACACACACACACACACACACACACACACACACACACACACACACACACACACACACACACACACACACACACACACACACACACACACACACACACACACACAGTGTTTAACCACCTCTAGTGACCGCATTCGTTCCAACTGTACAGATTGAGTTTCCACAGCATCTGTGCAGCCACATGTGTCTCTAACATGGCTAATATGGCTAATCCCCCAACACACACAAACACACACACACACACACATACACACACACACACACACAAACACACACTGAGACCATGGGTGGTTGTTTCTGCAGTGGTGGGATCAACAAACCAGATCCCGGTTTGACCCACTGACAGCTGAGACTCAAATTAAAGGGAATTTAAAGGCAGTTTCTGTGGAGCAACGACAGAAATAATACTTCTAATACATTCTCTGTATTTATATATATATATATATACATGTACATATTTATTTACAGCATTTCAGAATAAGTACCAGAAATGTGTTTACTTTCACGTAGGATTTAGGATTATGTTAGATATACTTTATTAATCCGAATTTGGGATTTATCACAGCAAGGCTTTACATATGAAATAAAAATACATACATATATTTATGGATTAAAATATTACAATTAATTACACTAAAATAAACTAGAAAAACATAATAAAAAAGAAAAAACACAGAGTTGCATTAAAGACAATTAAAAAAATACATTTAAATACAAAAAAATATAAATATTAATGTATAAAAAATGTGATGAGCAAGAGCCAAAATGTGCCATTCAAAAAATTAAAGTTAACTCTTATTTTTTGCCATAAAACAACCAAATTTCTTCCAAATCTGACGGAGACACCACATTAAAATAAAAGCTCCTTGTGAACGCTGTGAAGCTCAATGAACTCAACTGAACTCTGTTAATGAACATATTTGTGCCTCTTTCTAAATATTTCCCTAGCAGCAGACAGACAGACCCCCCCCCCCTCTCATCCTCATTTACATTTAGACGAGCACATTAAGATGCGTAAACGAGCGACTCCACCTCTGCTGCCCCTCCTCATTCGTCTCAGTTTAAAAAAAATAAGTGCAGCTAAATGATTCGGGGATTTGGTGTGGGGAAGGGAAATGAACACATCCAGATTCTTCCTCATCCTCCTCATCCTCCTCCAGCTGCACAAACACCTCATTTCAGAAGTATGATGAAAGTTAGACAAAATGAATAAAGGGCTGATGAAGACAGAGATGAAACTGATGAAATAAAGAAAAGTAATTGGGCGAAGGTGGATGTTTTCCGTGGGTTTTGACAGGTGATAAAAACTGGAGCATCTCGTCAAGATATCAAAACTGACGTCCAAAAATCACGCCAAAGCCTACGTTGAAAAGAGACGGTGACAATATGCAACCAGATAAACTCAGAGAGCTGAATTACGCCGATAAGCCGCACAAGTGTTTGCAGAGAGGAACTCCTTTAAACCGTCACATTGTTATTTTTTAAAAAGCAGATATGGTTTAAAATGTGTTGAAACCTTCAGTTTGTGTCCATGATGATGATATCTCAATAAAAAGTGTTTTTTCTTCAGTGCAATGTTTGTAAAAAGTACCTCAATTTACTTGAATTACCTAGAATTGAGGTAAGTGTGTAGAGATGAGTTATCATTTGACTCCTACATTAGATCAACAAAGACATCTGTTGTGGAGGACAGACTTTACTCACACAGGTTTATGTCTGTCCCCATTTTTGTAGTTACCCAATTAACATTGTTGACCTTTGGAGGACATTGAATTGAACACAAATATGACTATCGTGGCTTTTAGCTATTTAGCATCGATGCCGCTCGCGATACCAAATCATTACAGACGGCTCAATTAACCCGATAAAATCAACGCTAGATTTGTTCAGACACCAGTTTAGTAGGAGGTTACTTAAAAAGGGCTCATGTGTATAACTTTTCATTTGTATAATGCTGAGCAACTACAACCGATGCTGGTCGCGCAACTTCAGCTACGGAGCCAAGATGGTGACCGTTGAGTGTGAGAAGACTCGACATGTTGACCGTTATGAGTGCACAATCGGACACTCATCGGGAATTTGGCCATACTTTGTATTGGGACCTTTATATGTACAGTCTATGATTGGGACGCACTTATGTTAATATGACATTACATGTTTACTTATTAGACGCTTGTATCCAAAGTGACTGACATGCTCAACACTGTGAGCAACCCCCACAGGAGCAATTTGGGGTGAAGTGTCTCAGGGACACAACGACATGCTGACTGCAGTGGGGTTTGAACCTGTGACCCCCTGATCCCAACACCAACACACAACCCACTGCCCCACACGCCTCCCCTTATGCACTTAAAACAGAACATGTAAGTAGATACAAACAGGGTAAGACACAGCGACAGAGACAAAGAATCAGAAAAGAGACGAAGACCAATCAACAGGTTGTCTTACAGTGAAAATTGTGCCTCATTATTTGAATTTCTAAATAGTTTCTAACCAATGCAGCTCAGTTAAATGAGCGTCCCTGCAGAGGGTCAGTCTCCGCAGACTCACGCTGAGCAGATATTCCTGAGAGTTGAGTTTCATACGGTCCTCTTTAATGCCATGTATGTGGAGCATGAGGAACCAGCAGGAGGAAGAGAGGATCACATTTCATTACGTTCTCTACAGGAGCTAACTGCCTCAGTGTGTGTGTGTGTGTGTGTGTGTGTGTGTGTGTGTGTGTGTGTGTGTGTGTGTGTGTGTGTGTGTGTGTGTGTGTGTGTGTGTGTGTGTGTGTGTGTGTGTGTGTGTGTGTGTGTGTGTACAGGCACACACTGTCTTTTTCTCACCCTCCCTTTCTCCCGTCTCTCACACGGGAACACAAAAAAACAATAACTGTCAAGATTTCAGGTTTCTCTCAAATGGATCTACCCCACAGGGTCGCTCTGGGCTGCTCCCACAAGCCCCTGCTGCAGCGACGGATAAAAGAAAGAAATAAGAAATAAAAAAGAGAGAGGAAAGAAAGATGGGGGAGTATCTGGAATACATTCGGCAGATATTCACAGTCATTGTGTTGTTTATTTTTCATGGTAAACTGCTGCTATGTGCGGCTCATGTTACATTCATGCCAATAGACACTAATGAATTCAATCGAGAGGGAGGCGGTGCATGATGCAGCAGAAGATAGGACACACACACACAGAGACACACACACACACAGGAGGACTCACACACCGTGACTCCCCACCTTAACAACTCGTCTCACAGCAGCTGCTTCATTTCATGCTCAGACAGAAGAGAAATCGGACAGATCGATGCAGGCAAAAATAAAAAAGAGACATATGGAGAAGGGACCACACACACACACACACACACACACACACACACACACACACACACACACACACACACACACACACACACACACACACACACACACACACACACACACACACACACACACACACACACACACACACACACACACACACACACACACACACACACTAAAGGTATATATTATCATATATTTGGTTGATGAAAGCCATCAGCTATGTTCAGCTTGTTGTACCTTTTGCTAAAATGATACTGTGTTTCTGTTTGGTCGTGCCAATAAAGCTTCTTTGAATTAGAATTTCGGAGGGAGACAGAGAGCGAGCAGCAGTGATTTGTGGTGCGTTCAACACCGCCACATGTTCCCGTCGTCGTCCCAGACGCATTCTGATGAGCTACGGCTGCAAACTGCTTCTATCTGAGAGCTGGAGAAAGATTCCTGCTCCAAACACCCCGAGCTGCTTCATCGCCGCGCTCTCAACAGGTGGTGATTCACCACACACACACACACACACACACACACACACACACACACACACACACACACACACACACACACACACACACACACACACACACACACACACACACACACACACACACACACACACACACACACACACACACACACACACACACACACACACACACACACACACACACACACACACACACACACACACACACACACACACACACACACACACACACACACACACACACACACACACACACACACACACTGAAACAGCTGCTGTGCCTCGTTTCTGCTCCTATACTTGCTTTTTGTTGTTCAGATGAGGCGATGAATACCTCAGCTAAAGTATGCGAGAAGTTAGTGACGCTGAAAATATGATCTTATATCGAGTTTCAGTTTAAAACCACATTCAACGATCCAATGAATTTCAATCAGTTTACAGTATGTGTGTTGCACGTTCTAAAGAGTGACTTTGAGACTAAAAGAGTCCTCTCCTGCTGATGTTCAGGTGTAGATCAGTATGTAGTGTCTCTACTTTAAAGAGTCCTCTCCTGCTGATGTTCAGGTGTATATCAGTATGTAGTGTCTCTACTTTAAAGAGTCCTCTCCTGCTGATGTTCAGGTGTATATCAGTATGTAGTGTCTCTACTTTAAAGAGTCCTCTCCTGCTGATGTTCAGGTGTATATCAGTATGTAGTGTCTCTACTTTAAAGAGTCCTCTCCTGCTGATGTTCAGGTGTATATCAGTATGTAGTGTCTCTACTTTAAAGAGTCCTCTCCTGCTGATGTTCAGGTGTATATCAGTATGTAGTGTCTCTACTTTAAAGAGTCCTCTCCTGCTGATGTTCAGGTGTATATCAGTGTGTAGTGTCTCTACTTTAAAGAGTCCTCTCCTGCTGATGTTCAGGTGTATATCAGTATGTAGTGTCTCTACTTTAAAGAGTCCTCTCCTGCTGATGTTCAGGTGTATATCAGTATGTGTCTCTACTTAAAAGAGTCCTCTCCTGCTGATGTTCAGGTGTATATCAGTATGTAGTGTCTCTACTTTAAAGAGTCCTCTCCTGCTGATGTTCAGGTGTATATCAGTATGTAGTGTCTCTACTTTAAAGAGTCCTCTCCTGCTGATGTTCAGGTGTATATCAGTATGTGTCTCTACTTAAAAGAGTCCTCTCCTGCTGATGTTCAGGTGTATAACAGTATGTAGTGTCTCTACTTTAAAGAGTCCTCGACTGCTGATGTTCAGGTGTATATCAGTATGTAGTGTCTCTACTTTAAAGAGTCCTCTCCTGTTGATGTTCAGGTGTATATCAGTATGTAGTGTCTCTACTTTAAAGAGTCCTCTTCTGCTGATGTTCAGGTGTATATCAGTATGTAGTGTATCTACTTTAAAGAGTCCTCTCCAGCTGATGTTCAGGTGTATATCAGTATGTAGTGTATCTACTTTAAAGAGTCCTCTCCTGCTGATGTTCAGGTGTATATCAGTATGTAGTGTCTCTACTTTAAAGAGTCCTCTCCTGTTGATGTTCAGGTGTATATCAGTATGTAGTGTCTCTACTTTAAAGAGTCCTCTCCTGCTGATGTTCAGGTGTATATCAGTATGTAGTGTCCCTCTACTTTTCACCCTCTGTCTGAAACCAGAGCCCAGTCTGCTCTGATTGGTTAGCTGGCCGGCTCTGTTGTGATTGGTCAACCACTTAGGCTAAGGGGCGGGACATCTCTATCACGTAAAATATGTTGGAGCGCCAGCCAAGAAACTCACAGACCATTTACATGCACTAAAAACCTATATAACAAACTACAGGAAAGGGAAAACCCACAAAAGCACAACAGGTCCTCTTTAAGTGAAACAATGATGCTGACTTTTTTGGGAAACCACAAATGGAATTTAATCTTTCAAAACAATAACATAACACATGGAATACTTAACTTCGGTAAGATATCCCGCGGAACACCTGAGAGAGGCTGTTTTCCTTCTGTTTTAAACACTCCACCATCAGTTATCAGTTAACCCTGAAGCCTTCTGACTACTGCACACGATATGTCCAGATAAGGACACACTCACCACAACAGTAGTGTGTGTGTGTGTGTGTGTGTGTGTGTGTGTGTGTGTGTGTGTGTGTGTGTGTGTGTGTGTGTGTGTGTGTGTGTGTGTGTGTGTGTGTGTGTGTGTAAGCGTTAGATGGAGGATAAGCAGGTTTATTTGTTCAGCCTGCTGGCAGACACGCCCACAACGGCCCCCATTTACCTGATAATTCAAACACTACCAACACAACTCTGAGCTCTGTGATGTTGTTTACCCCCGCGTTGACAGTTTACTACCAGTAACACCGGTAGAGGTACTCATACCACTACTCTCACCACCACTGGTAGTGCTATAGATAAGGGTACATGTGTAAAATAACAAGCTTAACAATGTACATTATCTAAATCAGAAAAAAATATTATTTTCATTTACAGTAAAGAGTACCACCATAAATACATCTGCATACACCACGATTAAATACCACACGTACTACAATAAGTACACCACTCCCTCTACTGAAACAAAAACACACACACTCACTTCTGCATTAAGGCGCTGACACACACACACTGTGTCCTCTGTCAATTAAATGGGAATGTACATTCTCTAACAATAGTCTACATTTCCCACAATCCCACAGGGCGACAAAGGATTTTAAAACAACAGAGCAGCGTTTCATTTTACTTTGAAAAACGATTTCAAAAAGTTTATCCGTACATCCTGCGGTTCAGACACACACACACACACACACACACACACACACACACACACACACACACACACACACACACACACAAGAGAAGTAATAAGTAGGTGATAAGAGGAGTGAACTTTAACCCATTGTTTCATTATTACTCACAGCTCACTGAGACAAACTGAACTGGAGTGGTGGAGGAAGTGATCAAATCATTACTAAAACCCCACTGTGAAACAAATAGTCTGCTACCAGGTGAAAGTCCTTAGGGTAAAATAAAATAATGGTCAATTGGATAAAACATATAAACATGTGAGATTAAAAAAAGGTGTGTGTGTGTGTGTGTGTGTGTGTGTGTGTGTGTGTGTGTGTGTGTGTGTGTGTGTGTGTGTGTGTGTGTGTGTGTGTGTGTACCAGCTTCAGAGGAATGAGGGTCCAGGTGTGTGTACATGTATACAGTATGTGTGTGAAAACAGGATGTTGAAAAAAGACAGAAGGGAACTGAGAAGACGACCCAGTCAGGAGGCAGACATCCTGCTCACATCACACACACACGCGGTTAGACAAACACACACTTCTGCATCGAGGCGCTGACACACACACACACACACTGACCTCAGTCTTCTGTCACTTAACTGGGAATGTAAATAGGATTGTACATTCTCTAACAATAGCCTACATTTCCCACAGGGCAACAAATTACTTCGAAGCAACAGAGCAGCCACTCATTTTACTTTGAAAAAATATTTTTTAAAACTGTATTCGTACATCCTGTGGTTCACACAGTAACAACAGCTTCAAATTAACATCAACCAGAGCCTGTTTTAGATTTGGCTGGACTTCTTACACACACACACACACACACACACACACACACACACACACACACACACACACACACACACACACACACACACACACACACACACACACACACACACACACACACACACACACACACACACACACACACACACACACACACACACACACACACACACACACACACACACACACACACACACACACACACACACACACACACACACACACACACACACACAATGTAATTATTGGTGGCTCCATCACAATGGTTATGTTCTTGCTCTGTTATCAGATTTCTGCCCGCTCCGGTTTCACATTCTCTTTTTAATAGTGTCTTTGAGTAAATAGACACTTTGGTGATTTTGTTCAGAGTTTGTAATCCGACATGTTTGAATGTTTGGACCTACAATAATATGATAATATGCCGTCAAGTTGGGAAAAGGTGATGTTGTTTTTAGAGCATAAAGGGTAATGTTTCATTGTTTTAATCTTCATATTAAACATTAAAAGGTGTAGCTTGACAGATACTAATCCCTTTTTTAAGACATTTAAACTAAGAATAAGACATGTATTCAACCTATAGGAAGCTAATGTGTTCACCTTAACTCAACACGTGGTTTCTTTAAGGGATATTTCAAGTTTTCTGTCCAAATATTGCACACTCATTTCAATACTCAACAGCTCTGACTTCTACTACTCTCAACCTCTGATCCCAATGGTGTGTTAATATGGAAAACTGCTGATTTAAAGTATTCAGTCTGACTGCAAAGTGATATTTAGAGTCAGCAAAACCACGGACAGTGAAGGGTGAGAACAGGTGCCAACAGGCAGCATGAATACAGGCGAACATGACAGAAATTTGCACTTGGTCTTTTTGGGTTCTAGGTTTTTCTAAAATCTGCTAAATACAGTATTGTACAGCAACAAATTAGCTTTTTGGGTACTCTATGTGTTTGTAAAGCTATTCCAATTGTATTTTGGTTTGTAATTTGATTTACTTAGCTTCTATGTTTTGTGCAAAGCTAATTGCCCTTCTCTAAATGATGCTCTGGACTGCAATTCTGCTCCCATGAAACCATTTCAAATCCAGTTATTGTCCTGCAGGTTGAGCAAACCGTTTCATAACCAGTTCTTGAAAAGCAGCCTGTTTGGCATTAGGATCTGAAACTGGACCCCGAGGGCTTTGACCCCCCTGAAAGGTTTTGTCGCAGGACTCGAGGGAAGTGATCCGAGTTAAAGGTACACTCTGATAAAAAAAGACTGGATCCGTCTGCATTGTACTGCTACAGAATAATCCCTGTATTACATTACATCTCTCCATTAAACCAAATCCCTGCAGAGCTGAGACATGGGAACAGATGTGCTTGTTCTATTTGGAAGACAAATACAAAGATGAAACTTCGCACACTAACAGCTGAGGAGTTGTGACTATAAAAGGGAAAGAAAAGTCGACTTTACTCCATTTATCTCCGTCTGTTTGTTATAAATACCTCTGACACAGCAGGGGAAGCACAGGAATCCTCTGCAGCTGAAATTGCACGCTTACTAAGACTCAATTAACTTTTGTGAGCAAAGATACATGAATGGTGGACTGATAGCATAACAGCACATGGAGAAACGAGGTTGAAATGCCTCATCAATATCAATAAAGTATATTATTGCACTGGCCATTTGTCAAAGAAAAACCAGGTTAAATCATGATCTATTGGAAGTAGGGAGCATTGCAATAAGTAACCCAACATCTAACAGAAGTAACAGCTTTTGGTTTTTGTAAAAAATATTTTAAAGTCCTTTTTGTTGGTGTTTTTCTGCAGTGTCTATGATTTTAAACAGCCCTACATTCTTGTTTTAAAGTACAGTAAATCCCTCCTAGTATAATAGGTATTATGTCTAACCAGATGTGTTAACTATCCTGCAAGTAAAAGACTATGTTGACAGTAAAAAAGAAACTCTGGTTCTCACATCCCCACCTTCTTTCTCATTCAGCTGCAGCAGCATGATACAGCAGAAAGAGATATACCTGCAGCATTATGATAAAGGGAGGGGGGCATTAGCCTTGCTAGCTGGAGTTAGCATCTAAATCTGCCCATCTAAAGCCATCAGAAGGTTATGAAGCAGAGTGGGAAATCAATTTATGACGCCCCCGAGGCGAGGTCGCCTGCCAGCAGCCGCGCTGATAAAATCACCTGAAGGTTGAAACGCTGTGCTGGAGCGTTAGCCTTGTTAGCATAAATGGCTTTATGTTACAGATGTTCATTCCCCCATTATCCCTTCATTTGTAGGTGGTTATTATTAATAATTGAGTCACAAATAAAGCCTGGATTATTAAGTCTTTGGCTCAATCTTCAAAGTGACTTACGCCGACAAACTTTCTTTAAAAGCTGCTATTTCAAAGCTACATCAAGAAGCATACTAGCATGTTAGCATGTAGCATGACGTGACAAAAAAAAAAAAGATAAAAATTGGGATAGAACATATCGGTGTCTTTGATTTAAAAGTGTTGTGTGCAAGCTAAATATTAGCATTAAAGAAACCTGATACAAATAAATGTCATGGGTAGTCTAGTTTTAATTCCTGTAGCTTAGCATGTAGTTTATTATATCATAAACATCTCAAAGTGTACGCTTTTTAGGCTAAGGAATTAATGTTAGCTGTTATACTCTTGAATAAAATCCGACTTTATGCCTGAAAGCTGAAATGTAAGACTTTATATTTTCTACACTCACATTTGAACTGTAGTCAGCGGCTTATCGAGTAACAACAGTCACCTTGGGAATGTCTACTGAATCTGATCCTGAGCTAAACTGTTAGCCTAGTTTATCAGTTTTAAAGCTAAAGGGGCGACAGCAGCTTATTTCTTGGCCAGATAAGATGGAGGTGGAGGAGGACGCCTCCTTGAACACGGCCTCCGTCACACCAGACGAGATCAGCAAAGCATTGCAGCTCTGAAGCCAATAGAGATAACCGAGAGTGGCTGAGAGGAAGACAGAATACACATCCCATCATGGACAAAAGTACGTGGACAAAGTGATGGACCTTGATCGGTTGCTCTAACTGATCCACATGCAGGTTTTGCTGGAAACCGGACGCAAGACTGCGTGGCAATATTGAGGTTGGACCTAATTATAGGGAATCACTGTCTTAGACAAATAGTCGACTAATTGGTCATTTCTGGGGGGAATTTGGGGGGTCTTCCTGACTTCATTGTCATTTTTCACAACTTGCTTTTACATTATTTGTTGTGCCGACATCAGTAATAGAGATCCCTCAAGGATATTAACTTTTTTCATTAATTGACCAAAGCTTAGTGTTCGTCAACAACGTTTTACTTACTAATAAAAAAACGCTCCAGACCAATTGTAGAGAAGCAAAAGTAAAACATTACACTGACTTTAAATGGGAAGTTAAAATAAAATAGAGTTCATGTTCATGTTATTTAACTCCATTACCATTTTGAACAATGACCACTTTAACACAAATATATATAGTATTACTTATATTGGAAGTTGAGGACAAGAAACCTAATTCAAACAACATTTAACCTAATTTTCAAGTTTCAAAAAAGGCTTAAATGTAAAATTATTTTTGTTAAAAACAGAGGAAGGTATATGTCAAAGTTGAATCAGATATTAAATCAAAATTGAACCAGGAAGAGCACAGGTGCTGTACATTTGAATACAACACCTCTAATTCACTGAATGTAGTAACCATTCATTCTTCTTCAACTTTGTTATTTTAGTGGCAAATAGATTAAATAACCCTGTATTCTCAGATAAAAAATATATAATTGGAAATAGGTCAAATTGGACCCAAAGACAACGGCAGGGTTGGGAATAAAATGCCATAGCTTGATGTGAATCGTAACAGGAAGCAGCTAAGTATAACCGGTACTATATATAATCAACCTGCAGAGTTTAAACAGACCTCTCTCTCTCTGCGCTCGTTGTCACGTTGAGCTCATGTTGATCCAAACAGCAACAGCAGCATGAAGTGCAGCACTGAGGGATGGAGGATAAAGCCGTAGATGGAGGACTCATCTTTGTGGTTCCCCTCAGCAGGTGGTCCTGTGAGGGGAACGTGATGACAGACGGACCGAGGAGCGCGTGGTATTCTGATAATGCAACGCTGCTGGAAAACACTCGCAGGAAAATCCCTCCTGCATCCCTGCCTTCATCTGAAATCATGATCCACTTATTTTAGAAAGCTTTCTGTTGCAAGGACAGGCAACAGGCCGGCTGCAATCTAAGAAAAGCACATGTCAACACTGCCAGCCGAAACCAAAGTGCAACAGATCAACGTCTAAATAACTGCAGAAACTGGGGGGGATATAAGCCAGAAAATTGATGTTTTGTACCAAATATAATAATGTATAAGTGCTATGGAGTCTCAGAACACCTTCCCTACAGGTCAAAACACTCATAGATAAAGAAAAACCAAAAACAACGGTTGCAATTTCTGTTAAATCATGGCTATTATAACAAAGACACGGCCAGCTAACCAATCAGAGCAGACTGGGCTCTGGTTTCAGACAGAGGGTGAAAAGAGGTGCTGCAACATTAAAGCATGGACACATGTCACAGTAGAGACACTACATACTGATATACACCTGAACATCAGCAGGAGAGGACTCTTTAAAGTAGAGACACTACATACTGATATACACCTGAACATCAGCAGGAGAGGACTCTTTAAAGTAGAGACACTACATACTGATATACACCTGAACATCAGCAGGAGAGGACTCTTTAAAGTAGAGACACTACATACTGATATACACCTGAACATCAGCAGGAGAGGACTCTTTAAAGTAGAGACACTAAATACTGATATACAACTGAACATCAGCAGGAGAGGACTCTTTAAAGTAGAGACACTACATACTGATATACACCTGAACATCAGCAGGGGAGGACTCTTTAAAGTAGAGACACTACTTACTAATATACACCTGAACATCAGCAGGAGAGGACTCTTTAAAGTAGAGACACTACATACTGATATACACCTGAACATCTGCAGGAGAGGACTCTTTAAAGTAGAGACACTAAATACTGATATACAACTGAACATCAGCAGGAGAGGACTCTTTAAAGTAGAGACACTACATACTGATATACACCTGAACATCTGCAGGAGAGGACTCTTTAAAGTAGAGACACTAAATACTGATATACACCTGAACATCAGCAGGGGAGGACTCTTTAAAGTAGAGACACTACTTACTAATATACACCTGAACATCAGCAGGAGAGGACTCTTTAAAGTAGAGACACTACATACTGATATACACCTGAACATCAGCAGGGGAGGACTCTTTAAAGTAGAGACACTACATACTGATATACACCTGAACATCTGCAGGAGAGGACTCTTTAAAGTAGAGACACTACACACTGATATACACCATATATATGTGCAGACCCCTTCAGCTCCACCTCTGTCTCCATGAGACTCAAACCTCCAGCCTTTTCATCCATCAATTTTTTATGCTGTCTGAAACATTATGGACATTTGTTAAAATAAATCCTGTGTACAGACCCCCCTCCCCCCTCCTCCCTTTTCTTCCTGACCTCCTGTGTTTCCTCCTTTATTTCATCTCCAGAGTGTATCCCCTCTCTCTGCTCCTTCGTCTGACCTCGATATCTGACAGACTGTCCACCACATCCAGACCACACTTAGAGGAACACACACACACACACACACACACACACACACACACACACACACACACACACACACACGTAGCTGGAAAAGCACTCAGGCCACACACACCCTGTTCCATTAAAGCCACAAAGACATGGAACTCCCTTTTATCCCACATCGAGCCCCCCCAGACTTTTCTAATGTATCTTTGATGGAAAAAGGTGATATGCATCATGTGACTTTATAAATAATAAGCAGCATTTCACCAAGTGTGTCGTATGAATGCGCATTTTCATTTTTCACTCTATGATTTATCAGATTTTTGTAGGGGTTCTAAAACCCATATTAATAAATACAGAAAATGTTAAATCAAAAAAAAGAATGACACTAAATTAAAATGTGAAAAATGGTTCAACAAGTAAACCCATGTGACATTAAACATGACCTCAGAGCTGAGGAAGTGCACACTCCTCAAATCAGGTGTTAGCTGAAACGAATCAGTCTCTCACACACACAGACACACACACAGACACACACACACACACAAGACCTTTAAGAGTTCTTATCTGCGGCTGTCACTCGGTGAATGTGTGAAGGGAGGAAACGAACGTCAAAAGTGTGTGAGGCAGGAGGTGCTGCGTGTTTCTGCGCGTGTTTCTGCGCGCGTGTGTGTGTGTGTGTGTGTGTGTGTGTGTGTGTGTGTGTGTGTGTGTGTGTGTTTGCCATTATAAGGGTGAAGCAGCAGCCTCTCTAATGTCATGGCAAACAGATAAACACACACACACACACTATCTCCACATGCTGTGTTACAACAGTTTGGTCTACTTGACAAATTAGTCCGGATCAAATTAAAGAAAGTATTCACCAGAGATAATGTTCAGAGCATGCTTTTAAAAGAACTAAGAGATTCCTTTGTCATCAACATACATTTTTAATAACGTATCACTTATTCAAAGCTGCTTATTCAAGCATTTTAAAGCACTGTAATCTTTGGTAATGAAACTGATTGAGTTTTTGCAAAGACCGCATTTCCCATAAGCCCCTTGTATCCTTTCACTCTTCATCTGTCTTTAACTATCCGCCATCAACTGAGTCTTTTTGTTTTATATATGTATTATAGGAGTCAAGGATAGAAATGAGCATTTCTGCTAACTCTGCCACATTTACTTCTTTATTAAAAAAGGTACAAATACTTGTTGCAATTCAGCACATATACAATAATTTATGACAAAAATAAGCATAAAATCATGAAAATCAGCAAATTAATGAAAGTATTGCTTGTTAATAAGTATGTATATTTACTGTTTGTGTTATTTATTTATTTGTATTCTACTTTTTAGCTCATGTACTGCTGTTTACATGCTACTGTAACCAAACAATTCCCCAATAAGGGATCAATTAAGTAACTCCTATCAAATAAACCAACTATTAATTGCAGCTTTTATTTGTTCCAAAGCAAAACCAGAAGCCCTCTTACTTGTTTTGATCAATAACACAACATCACAGCAAGGGTCTGTTTACCGTAATACTACTAATATGTTCAAATGCTGATGGTATATGGATATAAATTGATATTTCTTTACCTGAGATCAAGAAGAAAGCAGCCGGTAGATAAATCTCTGCGTCTCTCTCTGTCCTCCAGACTGTCTGGCCTCACACTCAGACTGTGTCACCTTAAAAACGCTCCCCAGAAACACGGAGGCTGCGTCTCCATTATTCATGTGTGTGTGTGGGTGTGTGTGTGTGTGTGTGTGTGTGTGTGTGTGTATGTGTGTGTGTGTGTGTGTGTATGTGTGTGTGTGTATGTGTGTGTGTATGTGTGTGCGTGTGTGCACGTGTGTGTGTGTGTGTGTGTGTGTGTGAGAATTAAATCTGCTGCATTATTAAATGTGTGGCACAGTTACAGTAGCTGGACCCCCCTGCTGATCCAAATCTGTCACTTCACCTCGCACTCAACTCAGGGTGACAGGGCCCTTCTGTCCACACACACACACTCACAGATGTGCTTAAACACACCTAATGCAGGAAACATCCCCAAGCAGAAATATGTGTCGCACTGCACAAAAGAAATCATAAAGAAGTAGACACCTCGTATTTATGAACACACACACACACACACACACACACACACACACACACACACACACACACACACACACACACACACACACACACACACACACACACACACACACACACACACACACACACACACACACACACACACACACACACACACACACACACACACACACACACACACACACACACACACACACACACACACACACACACACACACACACACACACACACACACACACACACACACACACACACACACACACACACACACACACACACACACACAGTTTTCTGAGTGCTGTTTCTCCTCCTGCAGGCACACGGTCAGTGAAGTCGTTTAAAAGCTTCATTAAAACTGACCTGAACTCAGTGTTTCACGTTTAAAGAGCTCTGGAGCAAAATGTACACATGAATTATTTTATCAGAGGAATAAATCGTAGTGTTGTCCACGAGCAGCCAAAAACAATAAAAGTGTTGCTTCAGGTACAAGAAACATGAAATATGATCCAAGAAATGCAGTTTAAAGCCCTTTAAATCAGACCCTGAAACTCTGCAGAGGTTTATAAATACTGAGACAGGATTTTACAGTTCTGGAAAGTTATCAAGGTAACAAACATTTGAGTGCCTGCAGTTTAACCATGCCAAGTTTCTACATTTTGACGTCTGTTATACACTCAAAAAGATAAGAAAATTGAGAGATTACTTATTTCAATAACAACATCGAAGCAGGTGACCTTTATCTAAACGTAAGTGTTGACCACAGACCTTATTTCAGGCTAACACAAGCTGAAGAGATTTTTATTCTACGACTTAAAGGGGACCTATCATGCAAAATGCACTTTTGTACGTCTTTTCTACATGAATATGTGTCCCCGGTGTTCCAGGGAACTTACCGAGTGTCAGAAAACACAACCCTCTCTATTTTCCTCCATACCCAAATCTCTTAAAAAGGGGCTGCAACGGATCCGATACAGACTGATCCAGATTTGAACACTTCTGTGACGTCACAGAAGTGGCACTACGGCTACTGGGCCAACTCCACCAATCAGGAGGAGACGGACAATGCCGTTGGAAAGCGCTGGAGACTATGTAGTACATATGCCAGGCCTGTAGGTGGTGCTGTTCTCACAGAATCAGCCCATGATGCAAAGACAGTGTTAAATTGAGCAAAATGAGGAATGGCTAAAATGCATGATCTGTTTGGTATTTTGAAAAATAAAAAGTATAAATATGCCTTATATAGGTATGGTCCTACATTATTCAAATATAGCATGATAGGTCCACTTTAAAAAAAAGTCAGTAAATACCTCTGGTGAATTAAAAGCGGCAGTTAAATGAGACGAGTAAACGTCATCACGCCCAACGTTAGCCACCTTTAGCTTAGCGGTGGTGACGTGAAGTCATGTGACCGTGCTGTAGTTCCTTTATAGCTCAAAATTAGCCACCTTTAGCTTAGCGGTGGTGACGTGAAGTCATGTGACCGTGTTGTAGTTCCTTTATAGCCCAACATTAGCCACCTTTAGCTTAGCGGTGGTGACGTGAAGTCATGTGACCGTGCTGTAGTTCCTTTATAGCTCAACATTAGCCACCTTTAGCTTAGCGGTGGTGACGTGAAGTCATGTGACCGTGTTGTAGTTCCTTTATAGCCCAACATTAGCCTCCTTTAGCTTAGCGGTGGTGACGTGAAGTCATGTGACCGTGCTGTAGTTCCTTTATAGCTCAACATTAGCCACCTTTAGCTTAGCGGTGGTGACGTGAAGTCATGTGACCGTGCTGTAGTTCCTTTATAGCCTAATGTTAGAGGGAACCCTTGTGATGCTAACTTCCGAGTCGGCCTACAAAAATACGTCATCACTGCACGACTATATGATCAAGAAGTTTCTAACATGGGAAACAACAAGTCTTTTACTTTGACATCTGACCTCTGCAGGAGAAAAGACGTTCAGTTCACTTGAGGATACAGTGAGCAGGCAGGCAGTTAACAGATCTCTGCTTCTGTTAGAGAAAGAGGTTTTTTCTTCAGCGTTGGCGTTTCCTGTGTTTAGGTTGGATCAGTGTTCCCCCTCACTCACTCTTTCCTCGTCTTTCCTTTCCTTTGACATTCCTTCCTCTCACTATTTTAAATCCTCTTTATTCTCCCCAGAGGTGGGAGAAGTACTCAAGTACTTTTTCTTGAGTAAAAATAGAAGTACTCAGACCTTGTACTTGAGTAAAAGTAGAAGTACTCAGACCTTGTACTTGAGTAAAAGTAGAAGTACTCAGATCTTGTACTTGATAAAAGTAGAAGTACCAGAGTGTAGGAATACTCTGTTACAGTAAAAGTCCTACATTCAAAATGTTCCTCAAGTGAAAGTAGAAAAGTATTCTCATCAAAATATAGTGAAAGTAGCGACAGTAAAAGTAGTCATTGTGCAGATTGGTCCATTTCAGAATAATAGATATGATATGTTTTATAATGATTGATCATGAAAGTGTTCTCAAAGCTGGTAAAGGTGCAGCTAGTTTGAAGGACTTTGTATACTGCAGGGTAGCTTGTGGATTTACTCCAGGTGGAACTAAAGTCTGATTTAACACTTGATTATATTTCACATCATTCATCCAGATCTGTAAAGTCACTAAAGGGATTAAATACATGTAGTGGAGTGAAAGTACACCATGTACCTCTGAACTCTAGTGGGGTAGAAGTACACAGTAGCAAAACATGGAAATACTGAAGTAAAGTACAAGTACCTAAGAATTGTATTTAAGTACAGTACTTGAGTACTCTTTAAACACTTATTTTCCTCTGTATCTGCCCCCCCCCCCCCCTCCCCCCTCCCCCTCTCTATGCTCTCTCTCTTCAGTGTGTCCATGTAAGGGCAGTGTGTTCACAGCTGAAGCTCCTGAAGGCAACACACAGCGCTTCCCAGGATTTAAGGTGGTATGCAGGTTTGATCCTTAAACATGACTTCAAATGTTTGTTTGCATTTCAGTCAGAATCAGAATCAGGTAAATCGCCAAGTACAGGGATTGTATAGTGGTAACTATGGTAACAAAGTAAGATAAATTACATTGTAAGTAAAATACCAAAAATAGAAGTATTATAACAAATTAAAAAAATCTTTAAAAATGTTTATAAAATAAAGAAATATTTACATAAAATATAAATATACGACATATTTTGTTTAATTTAGTTAATAGTTTATGTATTCATGTTTCAAGTGAATACAGTAACTCAGTTGTGATATACATGTTATATGAATTTAAGTTTTTATTTAGAATTTAAATCAAAATACTATGTTAAAAAGAACAAAATATCTGTCCAAATGTCTTTAAGAAATGTAATTATCAGGTTTCAAATCATAATAATAATACATTTTATTCATAGAGGTCTTATCTTGAAACTTAAAGACACTTTACAGAGTCAACATTCATAGAACCAAAGTTAAAACAACACAAAACACAACATTAATCACAGATTAAAAGCAGTTCTGAAAGTTAACATCATGCGCTGTTAACGCCCGCTCAGACACGACGACAGGTCTAGAAACATGAAGTCAGCAGATGTTTAGATTTAGCGTCTGACATCCTAAATGTAGCTGTTCCTGTGATGATCTAAATGAAGGACAGGAGTTGTTGTGGCTTTGTGGTCTCACATGCACGCCACAAAATGACAGACTCCCTGCTTCTATCAGCCCTTGTTGCATGACGCGTCTCTGCATCTATCCACGTTTCAAAAAACTGCTAAATGCCATCCTGACTGGCTTTTTCTATGTATCTTTTCCTATCCTGATTTGCTCTAGAAATATCGTTATTATGATTAAACTTGCAGCCACTCTTGACAAAGTGCACCTAAGGGAAATGTCCTTCTTTGATTTAAAGGGCCCATCATGCTTCTCCGGTTAGTACCCGTCCCCTTGTGTGTTATGACGGTTTCTCTGCATGTAAACGGTCTGCAGAGTCACAAACCCTCAAAGTACACCCTGTAGGGAGTAAAACTCTAACACAGAGAAGACCTGTCTATGCTGCCCCAGAACGCCTCGTTGGAGATTTCTCTTTTTCCATTTGTTTCTTCTGGGAACCAAAATGGACCAATCCGCAGAGCTCCTCACACATTTAGCGTAAATGGTCATCTAACAGGGAGTCCCATTGACTTGCATAGAGCTCCCTGGTTGGTAACAGACGAGTTGGGATCATGGGCGCGGGAAGGGGGGTGCTGAGGGCGCTGCAGCACCCCCTAGCGGCAGGCAGGGGGTGCGGAGCTCCCCTGTCTGCTCCCACTGTGCATAATATGTGTAATATGTTGCCAATAAATTCCACATTGTTGGTAAAATAATATTTTGGCCTGCCCCGAATGTTTTTTCTGTAGCCCCGGACAATTCTACCTCAATAATATAATACATTAACCGTGCTTTACGTGAACCTCATCAAGACACTAGAAAGGACAGGAGGACTGTAATTTCCCGTGTTCAGTGAATGCAACAGAGGCAAGACACCTGACCAATCAGAGAGTTGCATGGAAATAAAAGTGTGCTTGTGTCATTCAAGCTCGCGGCTCTGTGTGTGTGCGGAAATAGCGCATTTAGTGTGTGTGAGAGAGGGGGAGAGAGAGAGGGACCGGTGCCAGCAGCAGGGACCGTGTTGTTAGCATCTGGTTAGCTAGCTGCACCAACGGACATACGGAGCTGTTTGTTCCACAACAAGCTGGAGGAGAGCTCTCCTCTCAGACTGAGAGGCTCAAGTGAGCTAAAGGACTCTCTGAGTGTTTAGATAGTTAACTTTAGTCTAAGTTATCTCAGTGGGTCTCAAACGGTTTGGTCAACAATTATTCAAAAGATTATTTCCGCGGCACACCTTCATATGATCATTATAGTTATAAAAAAAATAAGAGAATAAAGGAAAAACAGTTATGAAATACTATATGGCAGTAAAACAAGAATACAGTTTGAAAGGGGAGTGATTTGTAAGATATCCATAAAGAAAAAGAACATCTGCTTACAGTTGTGTTTCATCTGGGTGTTGAGAGATGCATCCATAGATCTCTTAATGTTGCTCTCAAAGTGCACCAGATTGATGCTTTTAACTTCAATATTTAAAAAAAATCTTCCCGGGGGAGCATCCCCCCGGACCCCCCTAGAGGAGGTGAGGTCCACTCCCCACTCGTAAAAAATAGCATTTTACCCCTGCCTATATGCCGTGAGCTGATTATCGAGCCTTCATTGTAACAGTCGCGGGTTTACTGTGTGTTTGCGTGTGGGGAGTTTTTTTGTGCGTGCTCTATAGTGCCCATAATAGTTTTCACTGGAGTCCAGCACCTCAGCACCCCCACTCAAAATACCTTCCCGCGCCTCTGGTTGGGATGGTGGAGAAATGCTCTCCGCAGCAGACCCATCCTCACAGAGTTAGAAACCTTTTTCTTTCTCAATATCAAGCCACACTTATTGTTTTTACTTCGGCTGTGAGTGTTTGTGTGTGCTCAGGATGAGTTTCGCTTGTTCTCGCTGTATCGCCGACCCGGAAACCTGCCCGCTCCTCGCAGCAGCAACGAGCCTCGCAACGTCCCGACCAATCAGAGCACACTGGGCTCACAGGGAGGGGGGGCAGGAGCTCCAACAAGGTCCCATGTCATGCTTCTCCGAGATACTGAAGTTTATTTTCAAGTGAACTGTAGTAACAGAAACTGAACTCAGGTTATTAAAGGTCCCATGGCATGGCCATTTCTACTGATCATAATTCCATTGTTGAGGTCTACTAGAATAGATTTATATTGTGCAATGTTCCAAACTAGGACAGAGAGTGAATACACATACTATACAGAGATGCTGTTTGAGAAACCAATGCGAGTTTGGAACATTGAACAATGTAAATCTATTCTAGTAGACCTCAACAATGGAATTATGATCAGTAGAAATGGCCATGACATGGGACCTTTAATGACCTGAGTTCAGTTTCTGTTACTACAGTTCACTTGAAAATAAACTTCAGTATCTTGTTGCTGTTAATCTGAATGTAAGTGTGTGTTTAGATAATGATGAACTGAGGGAGATAAGGTTGACTGGGGAGGAAAATAAACACATGTTCATGGGAAACACAAGCACAACAAGATGGAAACACACCAATCTTTTGGCATGCAAAGAGGAAGGACAGAAGAATGAAAAACCCTCATATCTTTAAGATCGCTTTTACAAGCCATAGCCCATTCGGCTAGTCAAATGCTACGATGCGCAGAATCTTCTCTTATTTGGCAGAAACGCGCTGGTGGAAAATGTGGAAATCAACAATCTGTAACTATAAAGATGGCACTTTATTTGTGGATTATATTCAGCATATTCTGTACGTTCTCTTCTGCCCTTAGAGGTAGGGTAGGTAAGAATGGAGAAACCAGCTCGAGTGCGCTAGAATTTGAAAGTATATAACCGGAAAAAATCTGCCCCTTCCTTCAGACTTCCTTACAGAGCCCCTTTATTTTAGCCGGGCCGGCTCAGATGATTGGTCGTGCTTTTTACAGCGCCACGGCTTCCACAGATGACTTTTTTATGTATTTATTGTCAAAGCATTTAATGTATGCATTGCTATCGGGATGTTAAGAGCATTCCATGGAATATAACAACAAGTGTTTCTGAAGTGAATTACCTACCCCGCCTTTAACCTGTTGTTTATAAGTGTCCGTCTCCACAAGTACCAGCAAAAGAAGCCCTTATTCCTGCCGTTGGTTTAGTATCTGTAAATAGGTCAGAAAATGTTGTCAATGCCAGACAATTGCACTAGGGTTATTTGGAAATGGTGCAAATGTACGGCATTTACAGCTGCTGAAACCAATAACCACACCTTCGTTAGATAGAAATGTACTTCATGTTAAATATTGAAGGGTTTATGACATACGATCTGAAGTAAAGCCTTTAAGCACTTGTATTCCTTACATACAACTTGGTTAAAATGTTCAAAACACTTGATTTCAAGGACATTTTCCCCCAAACATGTATCTGTACACACACACACACACACACACACACACACACACACACACACACACACACACACACACACACACACACACACACACACACACACACACACACACACACACACACACACACACACACACACACACACACACACACACACACACACACACACACACACACACACACACACACACACACACACACACACACACACACACACACATCAGAAAGAAGGAGGGGGGGACATATGGTTTCCTGTGTATCAGGAGGCACGTGTTGTTGACAGCATGCAATAAATAATGCAAGGATCTCACCACAAGCATATGTTTAGTATGCAATATGCAAGTGTGTGTGTCTGTGTGTGAAATGAGTGCCCTGAGGGTATTTCTGACATGCATCCCAACATGTACGCTATCTGCATGCTGATTGGCTGTAGGGGTTGTAACTGGAGACTTGTGTTTCTGTCTGAGGGAATCTGCTCAGGAAGTTCTCAAAGTCATCCCATTATTCTGCAAACCTGTTCAATTAAAGCTGTTTAGACGATGCATTGTTCCATAGCGGTTTATAAATGACAGCAGGTAGAAGGGTGTTTAATCCAAGCTCAAGGGAACACTGCTGGATGAGGGATCAAGTCAAAATACTTTCAATTATCACAAGCACACACAGCTAAACGATAAGCTTAAGAAACACCTTATTGTTTCAAATAAAACCTGTGGTTTCAAACGTCCTTAAGTTGACAGAAAACTGTCTATTTGGGTCTCTTTGTTCATTTACTGATGATTTCAAGTAGTTTGCAAGAGATGTAAAAAGGATCCGGTACTACACGATCAAGACAACGATCAGAAAAAAGTCTGAAGACCTTATTTGAGCAATCTTCTCTTTAATAATGAAATAAGGCTGTGCAATATGTTGTTGTTTCATCGTCATCGCAAAGTCAACTAAACACATCTTGAAAGACGGCAATGTTTCCAGATAGGCTACGTTAGCTAGCTAGCTTACAGCAGATATGCAGTAACAGCAGAAGGAGTGATCACGTTGTTCAAATAAGCCAATAACATTTAAGGTAACATGCGCAGCTTTTCCTCAAGTTGCTGAATGTTTTCTAAATGCTGCGTGTGTTGCCAAGTTGCTGAAGACGTTTCTTCGTGTGTTTTACAAATTTGCGTTTTTATTTTTCGATTGTTCCTGGAGCTGCAGCGGGAAGTCAATTTGCTAAATGGAAGAACGTCGGAATAAATGTCCTTTTTATTCAACAAGCGCTTTTTTCTATCAAAGCATTTGACTGAAAGACACAGAAATGCAGGAGTGATTAGTACCTAGTGTTTAGGGCTGTACCCCAATATCCGAATATTCGTTCGTTGGAGTACTATTCGGGTTTCAATTTCGTTATTCGGATATTCGTTTTTGAATTTATTTCAAACTCCAATATCAACATTAGAGCTTGTGCCTGTTCGGGGGATGCTAACACTTAACCGTAAACTTTCTCCGTCTTTATATGTAGATACTAATTTTTCTCCGTTAACCTCCCCCCCGCGCGGGTCGAATATTCACTGCTGATTACTACCGAATATCCGGAGCCCGAAAAATGGTATTCGGGAAAGCCCTACTAGTGTTTTAACAGAAGTAATACTGTTGTCATACACATTTCTCTCAGATCATGAAGCCCATATTTGTAAACCAAGTTTTTTCCGAACATTTACTTAAAAATCATTCAAAATGCGGAGTACTAAAGGATCTGAGTACTTCTTCCATCCCTGAACATGTGAATGTACCTCCCGGTGAATTGTAAATACTCATCAGTTCTTATCTAATTTCCTTATGAGTCGCGGCCCATCCTCCTGCAGCACTACAGTGCAAAGAGAAGCTGAACACACACAAAGATTGTAATTAAGTGGAGTGTCTGGAGGCTCTTCTCACCTGCTAAGCACTGCTGAGGCTGACCAATACTTCATTATGGCTTAAGTGAAACAGAATCGATAGCAGAGAGGAGAGCGTCTGGATCTTTCTGTCAGGCATCAATCACAGATGGGAAAGCAGCTGAACAGCAAAGCTTCAGAAAGCAGAACGCTGAGAGGAGCAGACGGCACTTTTTCTGATGACATTAACATAAGAGGAGTTTCACCCCAAGATAAAGGAGACGCTGACAGCTCAGTGTGGGAGAGATGACATCAGAAATCTCTATCAGACATCAGCAATATGGACCAACTGGAGGATACGGAAGGAGTTTGGATGGTGAAAATGGTACCTGATACTTTAAAACACCAAATATGGAGGAAAACAAACATTTTGGTGTTTTTATGGGGAAAGCGAGGAAAATCACCAAAACTATTGAAAACAAAGAGAAAAGGTGACGGTAAAGTTTAATTCTCAATCAAAATAGAAACTCTTACTATTTCTATCCACTACACAGAACAAAGGCAACAAAGTCCACCTAACCGAAGCAGGTATGTGTGTGAGCCCTACAGGTGTCAGAGTGGCTGAGTAAACATGCGACTCTTCAAAGAGCAGAAGAGCAAACAGAAGCCGAGCACCTGGCTCCGTTTATGTCTTTATTTGTATACTTCCACGTAGCTGCGAGTGAAAAAACAGTGAGCACAGACCTGTGAAATTACAATTTCCTTTCGAGGAAACTGGGTCACTGAAGCCGCCTTTAGTAATATGGTATGTTAGAGTATATGAAACAGAAGGATGAGAGGATTCTTCTTCTTCTCGTGTCCACAAGGCAGTCAGTTACAGGGCTTGGTTAGATGTGGTTCAGCCACAGCTGAACACATTGCTGTCCCTACTCATTAAACTCTGCCAAGTCCGATGTTGTGCAGGGGTTGCTCCAGCAGGGGGCATATCAGGAGGTGTTGCATGGTTTGTGGTTCAATGCCGCAGTCACACACAACGTCCCCGTCATTTAGGTATCCCCATTTGGCGAGAGTGGCTTTTGCACGTCCAACACCAGATCTGATTCTGTTTAGGCATTTCCACACTGCGTAGTTGGTGTCTGCTCCAGGGGGCAGTGCCTCGCTCGCCTTTAGCTCCATTGTTGTTGCTGATGGGAGGTTGTCAAGTCTTGAGATGAGAGGACTAAGAGTTATATAAATGTCTGCGACCAAAACGTTCAACATTAACCAAGCATGAGGAGAGGAGACTGAGGCTGGTACCCTGAACATCAGGTGTTGAATCACTGACGATACACTGACATAAAAGAAATGAAGAATTAGTGGAGAAAGAATTTTAAAACAGGAAGGGTCTTAAGAGTAAAATAATGCTGTAGACTGACGCAGAAGTTAGCGTTGCAAGGGCTCCTTCGACAAAAAGCCAGTGGGATTTTTCCATGTGATTTTGGGTTATTGCAGAACACACGTTCATGATACTTAGATGTTTTGCTATAAAGGAACTACAGCACGGTCACATGACTTCACGTCCCCACCGCTAAGCTAAAGTTGGCTAATGTTGGGCTATAAAAGGAACTACAGCACGGTCACATGACTTCACGTCTCCACCGCTAAGCTAAAGGCGGCTAATGTTGGGCTATAAAGGAACTACAGCACGGTCACATGACTTCACGTCTCCACCGCTAAGCTAAAGGCGGCTAATGTTGGGCTATAAAGGAACTACAGCACGGTCACATGACTTCATGTCACCACCGCTAAGCTAAAGGCGGCTAATGTTGGGCTATAAAGGAACTACAGCACGGTCACATGACTTCACGTCTCCACCGCTAAGCTAAAGGCGGCTAATGTTGGGCTATAAAGGAACTACAGCTAGGTCACATGACTTCACATCGCCACCGCTAAGCTAAAGGCGGCTAATGTTGGGCTATAAAGGAACTACAGCACGGTCACATGACTTCACGTCTCCACCGCTAAGCTAAAGGCGGCTAATGTTGGGCTATAAAGGAACTACAGCACGGTCACATGACTTCACGTCTCCACCGCTAAGCTAAAGGCGGCTAATGTTGGGCTATAAAGGAACTACAGCACGGTCACATGACTTCACGTCTCCACCGCTAAGCTAAAGGCGGCTAATGTTGGGCTATAAAGGAACTACAGCACGGTCACATGACTTCACATCGCCACCGCTAAGCTAAAGGCGGCTAATGTTGGGCTATGAAGGAACTACAGCGCGGTCACATGACTTCACGTCACCACCGCTAAGCTAAAGATGGCTAATGTTGGGCTATAAAGGAACTACAGCACGGTCACATGACTTCACATCGCCACCGCTAAGCTAAAGGCGGCTAATGTTGGGCTATAAAGGAACTACAGCACGGTCACATGACTTCACGTCTCCACCGCTAAGCTAAAGGCGGCTAATGTTGGGCTATAAAGGAACTACAGCACGGTCACATGACTTCACGTCTCCACCGCTAAGCTAAAGGCGGCTAATGTTGGGCTATAAAGGAACTACAGCACGGTCACATGACTTCACGTCTCCACCGCTAAGCTAAAGGCGGCTAATGTTGGGCTATAAAGGAACTACAGCACGGTCACATGACTTCACATCGCCACCGCTAAGCTAAAGGCGGCTAATGTTGGGCTATGAAGGAACTACAGCGCGGTCACATGACTTCACGTCACCACCGCTAAGCTAAAGATGGCTAATGTTGGGCTATAAAGGAACTACAGCACGGTCACATGACTTCACATCGCCACCGCTAAGCTAAAGGCGGCTAATGTTGGGCTATGAAGGAACTACAGCGCGGTCACATGACTTCACGTCACCACCGCTAAGCTAAAGATGGCTAATGTTGGCCGTGATGATGTGTAGTCGTCTTATTTAGACACTTGTTAGCAACCGCCTTCTTTGAATTCACCAGGTTCAACACCTATAGAAACACAGGTAAAGTGGAGCCCAAGCGAAGAACATGAATAGAAATCCTCGCTAATTTTAAGTTTCTCTCAATGATCCTATTACATAAACAAGTAGCATCAGCACTGTGTGAATCTACAGGTGAAACCACTTCCAACAGAAAGAAACAAAGTCCAGAGGAAGGAAGTGGAACCCTCCCTGTCTTTTATGCATACCCTCTTTGCCGATGACTCCATCTTTTCGCAGAGTGCTTTTAGCAATGAAAAGGCTGCAGTCCTGAATAGATTTAAGGACAATGCAGAACACAAAGAGACAATCTGCTTCCCAAAGAAGGTGCATTAACTCATGGTCCCAGTTCAGGTAGGGTGGGATTACAGATTGTAGGGTTGTGCCAGGTGATCGTTGTGAGTAAAACATCCTGTTCTCATCTACTTGAGGGTTAAAAACTATTCAAATGCAAAAGCATGGTCAGTGAGCGTAATGCAGGTTGTAAATTAAGTTTCCCTCAAAGGGCTTTTGGCAAAAACCATTTAGTGTTTTATTAACACTATTTTCAGAGAGGTACGGATTAATTATAAATCTGAAATTCCAAAGATTTAGTGGAACATTGAAGATCATTACAGCCTAACAGATAAAATAAATATCAAACTTTCATTAAATTAGTTGTGCCGTAAGATTTATGATCTTATAAAGTTTCATATATTCATGAAACCATTTCTATGTCACGCAAAGATGATTAACACTGAGGAAGCACTAGAAAGGTGTTTCTTTGACTTCATTGGCTTTTGATTTATTTGGACTAGTTAAAGAACTCTTTACTTTATTGTGTGCATGCATGAAGTTTAAAATGTTGCATTAGCCTATGATTATTGGCTTTATAGTAAGTCTGATTCTGACATACAGTAAACAGAAAGGTGGTTCAAAGGTGTTTGCACAGAGTTCACTGGTATCAGAGTGGTGCAACTGGCATTAACTCGTCTCTTTTCAGCAATACATCAAATAATATCTCCACCAGACTTTAGGAAACCACTAACCAGACACAAATTCCAAACTCCCAGGTGTAAGTGAAGCATACTGTACGGTTACAAGGCTGAATGAAACAGAAAACTCTTCACAGGACAGGTGCTGAACAAATCATCATCCAGTAAAGTCTGAGAAATATCCAAAGCACTGATAATTGAAGCCAAACATCAAATTGCTCCAACAGCCGCCAAACTCACTCAGCCATGATGAGAGGAAACACAATCTAAGCTCTTCACTTTCCAACGTAATGAGCTGAGTCTACACTCAAAAGGTTTTTTATGTGATGAGGCCCCCGCCGCCCTTAAACCTTTCTAATCCAGATTAACGTCTGGTCAGGGTTTTTCTCCAGAGCCGTCATTCACAGTGATGGAAATCCAATTAAAACAATAGCTTCTCGAAATCTCGTCGAAAGATTCGCCTCCAAAAAAGTAGAAGTGACCTGCTGTCTTTGAAGAGTTAGATCCCAGATAAAAAAGAACTGCCGAATTATTTGAACAGTTTTTTCTACTAATAGACTAAGGTGTTACTGGTCACTTGTTGCATGTCTTGTATCGTATCCCTGCACCGTAGGGGAGCTTCTGTTCCTATCTGACAACCCTATTTTTGATATATTGACCTCCTTGTTGGAAATGATCATTGTGAACGTGTATACTTGGCTTTTGGTGATCAAGATGAGATGGCAAAAGATCAAAGCAGACAGAGAAATTTGAGAGTTGTTACATTACATTGCATGTACAAAATAAGCATAAAATGTCCTTTTTAAGATATTTGATTCCAAGTTAATTTTCTAGGTTTGAACAAAATGTGTTTAAAGAAGGTTTTTCAGCCAATTAACTGAAACATGAGCCCTCCAGCATCTTTTCACTTTAGTTTAATTTGCAAAGTTAGTTTTTGAAGCTCTGAGAGGCAGGAGAAACTCTCACAACAGGCTTTAAACCGTCGGACTCAAGTCCAAAAATGGTTATCCTGCAACGGAGGAAAGATGCATTCCTTAAATACTGAAGTACACTTGGTACAATAATGCGTCTTTCCAAAGATAGCCCTGCCGAGCAGCCTCAAAGCACACTCGGATTTCATTGAAAAAACTCAGGAATGTTCCGGATTGCTGGGATTATGTAACAAAAAGAAAAATATTTCCCTTGAATTGAAAGTCAAATAAAAGCTGACATTTCTGACATGCAATGCCCATTAATTGCTCTCCGTGGTGATTTGTGGCCCTGGAAGTGTTAGCACATCAATCACAGCAGCAACCGAGGCAGCATTAATTAAAAAATACCAATTTGAAATAAATGATCACGGCCCCAGGGTCACAGAGTAACCCATATAACGCTCACATGAGGCCACCAGAGAGGGAATGAGCACTCAGTTAATTATGATACACTGATATGCATGCTTCCTGTGGGAGGGGGGGGGGGGGGGGGGGGGGGTAGGGGGGGGGGGGGTAGGGGGGTAGGGGAGAACAATCAACAAAGAGAGAGAGAAATATCCCTCCAGGTCTGAAAGCTTCACATGCTTATCTTAAATGGCCAATGATATTGTGGTGTTAGCAATAAATGCACTTATCTCTGAACCATCTCGCTCTGGTAATTCATTTTTTAACCGTAATTTAACCATGAAATACAAGATGTATGTTTGCTAAACCTACTGTATAGATTGTGAATGAATACATTAAGGTACTTTCTGTGCATTTCATGTACATATTTAAAATAAAACGTATACCGAGAAGTATTCATTTTAAAGGGGGGCGTTGAATTATTAGTGGAAACGGGTACAATGTGTGTAGAGAGAGATGTTGCTGCAGACTTTTTTCCAAAGCTTTGAGCGCCAAAAAAGATATTCCATTCAAACAGCATGTTAGAAAAATGGAAAAGGGAAATGTTCTGTTATTCCAACTTTTTCAGATATAATCGTAAAATCATTAGTTAAAGAAGTGAAACCAACCAAACAATATAAAGGCCAATTAAAAATGCTAATTATCAGGTGTATATCAGTATGTAGTGTCTCTACTTTAAAGAGTCCTCTCCTGCTGATGTTCAGGTGTATATCAGTATGTAGTGTCTCTACTTTAAAGAGTCCTCTCCTGCTGATGTTCAGGTGTATATCAGTATGTAGTGTCTCTACTTTAAAGAGTCCTCTCCTGGTGATGTTCAGGTGTATATCAGTATGTAGTGTCTCTACTTTAAAGAGTCCTCTCCTGCTGATGTTCAGGTGTATATCAGTATGTAGTGTCTCTGCTTTAAAGAGTCCTCTCCTGTCGATGTTCAGGTGTATATCAGTATGTAGTATCTCTACTTTAAAGAGTCCTCTCCTGCTGATGTTCAGGTGTATATCAGTATGTAGTGTCTCTACTTTAAAGAGTCCTCTCCTGCTGATGTTCAGGTGTATATCAGTATGTAGTGTCTCTACTTTAAAGAGTCCTCTCCTGCTGATGTTCAGGTGTATATCAGTATGTAGTGTCTCTGCTTTAAAGAGTCCTCTCCTGCTGATGTTCAGGTGTATATCAGTATGTAGTGTCTCTACTTTAAAGAATCCTCTCCTGCTGATGTTCAGGTGTATATCAGTATGTAGTGTCTCTATTTTAAAGAGTCCTCTCCTGCTGATGTTCAGGTGTATATCAGTATGTAGTGTCTCTACTTTAAAGAGTTCTCTCCTGCTGATGTTCAGGTGTATATCAGTATGTAGTGTCTCTGCTTTAAAGAGTCCTCTCCTGCTGATGTTCAGGTGTATATCAGTATGTAGTGTCTCTACTTTAAAGAGTCCTCTCCTGCTGATGTTCAGGTGTATATCAGTATGTAGTGTCTTTACTTTAAAGAGTCCTCTCCTGCTGATGTTCAGGTGTATATCAGTATGTAGTGTCTCTACTTTAAAGAGTTCTCTCCTGCTGATGTTCAGGTGTATATCAGTATGTAGTGTCTCTACTTTAAAGAGTCCTCTCCTGCTGATGTTCAGGTGTATATCAGTATGTAGTGTCTTTACTTTAAAGAGTCCTCTCCTGCTGATGTTCAGGTGTATATCAGTATGTAGTGTCTCTACTTTAAAGAGTTCTCTCCTGCTGATGTTCAGGTGTATATCAGTATGTAGTGTCTCTACTTTAAAGAGTCCTCTCCTGCTGATGTTCAGGTGTATATCAGTATGTAGTGTCTCTACTTTAAAGAGTCCTCTCCTGCTGATGTTCAGGTGTATATCAGTATGTAAAGAGTAAAGAGTCCTCCGATTGAAACTTGCTCACCTTGCAATATCATGACCACTAACAACATATACCTCAAATAAATGAGCTTATACTCTGACCTAGTAAATGTTAATAACGTTTTCTGAAAGAAGAAACTGTCTCACAATAAAGCCGAACACACAGTATGTATGTTGCGCGCACACACACACACACACACACACACACACACACACACACACACACACACACACACACACACACACACACACACACACACACACACACACACACACACACACACACACACACACACACACACACACACACACACACACACACACACACACACACACACACACACACACACACACACACACACACACACACACACACACACACTCCATGCCAAAGACAACTGGTCCTCTCCACAGTGCACACATGGTCGGGTTCAGAAAAACAAGCCTCTCAGCAGAAGGAGAACTGTGTGTCATCTCTGAGAGAACTACAACTACTATCCCATGATCAGAACTACAGATCCCATGATCAGAACTACAGATCCCATGATCAGAACTACAGATCCCATGATCAGAACTACAGATCCCATGATCAGAACTACAGATCCCCCAGTCTGCGGAAACTGGGCCACTTTACTGGTGTCAGGAAGCACATTTAAAACCAGTTTACTGTCATTTAGAGCAAAAAGCAATAATTCAAGTCATTTTCCAGTAGCACTCAGGTGAGGGTGTTGCACTCTGGTTCATGTGATGTTTTGATGTTTTGATTGTTTTTTGGTTTTGTTTCCCTCCGTTAAATGTCAAGTGGGAGCTAAGTATTTTTGTTGTAAGAAATCCCAATCCTTGTGTGTGTGTGTGTGTGTGTGTGTGTGTGTGTGTGTGTGTGTGTGTGTGTGTGTGTGTGTGTGTGTGTGTGTGTGTGTGTGTGTGTGTGTGTGTGTGTGTGTGTGTGTGTGTGTGTGTGTGTGTGTGTGTGTGTGTGTGTGTGTGTGTGTGTGTGTGTGAGATGCTCAAGTGTGAGGCTGCAACATTAATGAAATTTGACTTTTATCCACTCTTTACTCTGTGTAGTAGTAGTAGTAGTTATTAGTTTGAATCAGACAACCAGTGGTAAACCAGTCAGACTCTAATTAATAAAGGAAATGAAGATATCTTAAAAAACACACACACACACACACACAGCTATATCTCAATGAATTTAAAGTGTGTGTGCTGATATCAGAGGAGGAATAACTCTGCCATGTGGGATTACTGTGTCACCCAGGCACTTCTATTAATAACATAACGTGTGTGTGTGTGTGTGTGTGTGTGTGTGTGTGTGTGTGTGTGTGTGTGTGTGTGTGTGTGTGTGTGTGTGTGTGTGTGTGTGTGTGTGTGTGTGTGTGTGTGTTTGTGTATAGATATCTGGTTATATGATTCTGCATACTACAACTGGGCCTCAAAGCTTGATTCGGTGATAAGTTACCACTCCTGCCCCCGAGCAAAACCTTCAACTTTGATCAGGGTGTAAGAAACCGTTGGTATATTGATTTAATCATCTTAAAAATAAGTGTGTGTGTGTGTGTGTGTGTATTCAGATTATGTCCACTTGAGTGACTGCGTCCTCCTGACCAACAACCGCAATGTCAGACACACACACACACACACACACACACACACACACACACACACACACACACACACACACACACACACACACACACACACACACACACACACACACACACACACACACACACACACACACACACACACACACACACACACACACACACACACACACACACACACACACACACACACACACACAGGATGAAGAGCTATGTGATCTGATTCACCTCTGCTGACACTGCAAAGTCACACACTTGTGTTTAGAGCGCTGCTGCTCAGAGGGTTGCAGGTTCAAATCCCACTGCGGCACAGACAACCTTGCCACCTGCTCTTGAGCAAGGCATTGACACAGGGTTCGAAAAAAAAAAGTTAATAATTTAGTTTTTGGGAGAAGGGGTGGGATTAAATAAATATCAACTTCTTCTAACCCTAACCCTAATCGGATACTGATTAAGTTTGTAAACTATCATAATTCTCTTGTTTCATTTAATTATTATTTTTTGTAATATTGTTTTACACTTTTGAAATAAATCAAATTTGAAAAACCTGAACAAAGTGATGGAAAAAAAGACTCTAAATCCCATGCTCCCCCCTCACCACATCAATGACTCTCAGCTCAGTTGCAGCAGCAGATCTCTTCGTGCCAAAACATCACATGATTATTCTGAATAGTGACATTTCAACATCAGCTGATCTCTCACAGCGAGCAGGAGGGGGTTAATCACCATCTCATTCCTTAATAACCGAGATAATTAGCTAAGTGTGAAGACGAGCGCTGCAGAGAGGAAGAACATGTGGTATCAAAATGTGTCTCTCTGCTCCTAACCAGACAGTGGGACTCTCCTCAAGACTGTAAATGATTAGGTGGTTGATTTACAGTGCACACAGTGAGGATGCAGCTGTGTGACTGCAGGGCTGCTGGTCTGAATCCCAGAGCAAACTAAAATTAATAATCAACAAATCAATATAGTAATCTTTTATGTATTGGAAATAATTGAGTTTTAATGAATGCACCTAAAACATGTCTTATTGATCCCCTCTTTCTACCAGGTGATCAATTAACTGCATACACTCTTTAAATCTAGTACTTTCCGATACAAGCAGCCACCACTAGACTGCTCCAATATTCAGTTTTGATGACCTCACACTCGACCTCTCTCAGCAGCCGCTGCGTTGTGATTGGTCTAATTGCCCAGATGTACCGGGTCAACAGCTTTGACCTATCAGAGGACAGCAAGAGCCCTCGACCCCGTCAGATAATCCTCTTAAAAAGGTGTGTGTGTGTGTGTGTGTGTGTTTAACAACTTAATACCTTTTCAGGATTTATTAACACGGATATTCTTTTGAGTGTCTTTTTACTGCGTCGTCATCAAAGGTGAGGATTGTTCCTACAAAGGTGTACGTGTCTGAAAAGCTACCCCGTTTTGAAATGACTGTATTGTGTCTGCATGGAGATAAATAGAAAATGCAGATTCTTCTGTTATTACCAGAGGTACATTTCCCCAGGGGCCGTACTTAAAAACAAATTGGATGTACTTGAGAACTTCCATTTTATGCATGTTTTTAATTAATCTAATCTGTGTAATTCTCCACGTCTCAGAGGTGAATATTATTCACTTCATTTGCTCTAATTTCAATTCCAGTGAAAACGACGTCCATCGTGTTTCTTTTCTTTTGTCCTCTCTCTGAACTAACGTGTGTTAATGTTGAAGTTAAGATCTTTGAATTGTCTCCGTGTCAGAAAATGTGCTTTATAAATAAACGTACCTTACGTATCTACAGATGTGTTGGTTAGAAGACTATAGTTTTACGTTATTATACGTAATATAAAATGTACATTATAAATATTACAAGAATATAAATGTGCAGATGAAACATACAGGTCAATAGAGTTAGAAAATACCTCATTTTGAGTTATTTTGACACAATGAACACTTATAGTTTCATGTCTTGTTACATAAGAATAGATCATATTTGTTAAGTGTTAGTATGAGAGTTATTAGGCCCATATTGAGCATATTAAGACCAACACTCATGTATAACAACTTCCTTACTTGCAATAAATCAGCACCAATTAGAGCAGGGGTGTCAAACTAATTTTCTTCTCGGGCCACATCAGCATTATGGTTGCACTCAAAGGGCCGGTTGTAACTTTAAGACGATATCAAAATACATATGTAAACATTTAATATATATAAAATAAAGTACTATATTACATTAGTGCCTCTGCATTTGATTAATATCAGATAAGGTAATAACTTCAGAATTAGCTACGTCTGAAAGAGGAAGTCTGGGGCAAAAAATGCAATTCTCTTCAGTGAGAATGTCACAAAATGATTTAAAAAGAAAAGCCAAATTCTGGAAAAAAAAGTAAAAAACAAAAAAAGAGGAAGATTCTGAGAAACAAGTCAAATTCTAAGAAAAAGGTCAAATGTCAGATGCATTGTGGGACATGTAGTTTATGGGCAACGTGGTTCTGTAAATCTGCATGTAACCGTATAATAAACATACTATATTCTTTCCAAGCTCTTGTGGGGCCACATAATATGAAGTCACGGGCCGGATTTGGCCCCCGGGCCTTGAGTTTGACAACCCCTGAATTAGAGGGTTATTGAGGAAAAACTCAACTAATGGTTTATTACTTGTAGAATATGGCATTAATAAGTGTTTTATAATGACTAATAAAGAGCCAATATACTGCTAATAGGCATGTTCATTAACAACTAGTTGATGGTTCATTTGTGTACCTTAAAAAGTGTTACCAAACGTTCTTCTATCTGAAAAATGCACCGTCACGGGCAGTCCTTCCGAGAAAGACTCTTGAGAAGTTGACTTTTAGGAGATATATGGTTCTCACATTACAGCAACACAATCACAACGACACTCTCTTAGAATATAATGCGTGCAGTAATTAAACTACCCAACAGTGTAAAGGAGGTGAAATGAGGGGAAAGGCCACGTCAGTGACGCGTTCACCTAGAGAGACGGAGCTCCAGCCTCACGTCTCATTGTGATCAGGAGGAAGTTCCCCTGAAAGAGTCTGGATCTCAGAGCTGTACGTTCAAGACCACCAGCTGCTTATCCTTTTAAATCCTACATTCAATCAAGACAATACGATTGGAAGCTGAGCACAAAAAGATCTTGTACTTGAGTAAAAGTAGAAGTACTCAGATCTTGTTCTTGGGTAAAAGTAGAAGTACTCAGATTTTGTACTTGAGTAAAAGTAGAAGTACTCAGATCTTGTTCTTGAGTAAAAGTAGAAGTACTCAAATGTTGTACTTGAGTAAAAGTAGAAGTACTCAGATCTTGAGTATAAGTATAAGTACTCAGATCTTGAGTAAAAGTAGAAGTACTCAGATCTTGTACTTGAGTAAAAGTAGAAGTACTCAGATCTTGAGTATAAGTAGAAGTACTCAGATCTTGAGTAAAAGTAGAAGTACTCAGATCTTGTACTTGAGTAAAAGTAGAAGTACTCAGATCTTGTTCTAGAGTAAAAGTAGAAGTACTCAGATCTTGTACTTGAATGAAAGTAGAAGTACTCAGATCTTGTACTTGAATACAAGTAGAAGTACTCAGATCTTGAGTAAAAGTAGAAGTACTCAGATCTTGTACTTGAGTAAAAGTAGAAGTACTCAGATCTTGAGTATAAGTAGAAGTACTCAGATCTTGAGTAAAAGTAGAAGTACTCAGATCTTGTACTTGAGTAAAAGTAGAAGTACTCAGATCTTGAGTATAAGTAGAAGTACTCAGATCTTGAGTAAAAGTAGAAGTACTCAGATCTTGTACTTGAGTAAAAGTAGAAGTACTCAGATCTTGTTCTAGAGTAAAAGTAGAAGTACTCAGATCTTGTACTTGAATGAAAGTAGAAGTACTCAGATCTTGTACTTGAATACAAGTAGAAGTACTCAGATCTTGAGTAAAAGTAGAAGTACTCAGATCTTGTACTTGAGTAAAAGTAGAAGTACTCAGATCTTGAGTATAAGTAGAAGTACTCAGATCTTGAGTAAAAGTAGAAGTACTCAGATCTTGTACTTGAGTTAAAGTAGAAGTACTCAGATCTTGTACTTGAGTAAAAGTAGAAGTACTCAGATCTTGTTCTTGAGTAAAAGTAGAAGTACTCAGATCTTGTTCTTGAGTAAAAGTAGAAGTACTCAGATCTTGTACTTGAATACAAGTAGAAGTACTCAGATCTTGTACTTGAGTTAAAGTAGAAGTACTCAGATCTTGTACTTGAGTAAAAGTAGAAGTACTCCGATCTTGTACTTGAGTAAAAGTAGAAGTACTCTGATCTTGTACTTGAGTAAAAGTAGAAGTACTCAGATCTTGTACTTGAGTAAAAGTAGAAGTACCAGAGTGTAGGAATACTCTGTTACAGTAAAAGTCCTGCATTCAAAATGTTCCTCAAGTGAAAGTAGAAAAGTATTCTCAATCAAAATATAGTTAAAGTAGCGACAGTAAAAGTAGTCGTTGTGCAGATTGGTCCATTTCAGAATAATATATATGATATGTTTTATAATGATTGATCATGAAAGTGTTCTCAAAGCTGGTAAAGGTGCAGCTCGTTTGAATGTATTCTTGTATCTCTTCATATGGGCGAGTGATCAGCTCCAGCCTCAGGTCTCATTGTGATCAGGAGGAAGTTCCCCTGAAAGCGTCTGGGTCTGTTCAGAACCAACAAAGCTCTCTGACTGAAGAGCAGTTCTGGTGAACACTCGGGACAGAAAGCTGGCGCTGATCCAGCTCTGAGGAACGAGCTGCGATTGGAAAATCATCCCTGAAGGGGAAATGAAATCAAGAAGTAACAAACCGTGTTAGGAGGTTAAAGAGCTCACAGTCAAACTCACAAAGTGTCTGCCTGTCGCTGCTCAGGATCGTCCTTCAAATTCAAGACGATTGCAAGCTGCTTGTCCTTTTGAAAGACGAGTATAAACGTTGCACAACATGTCTTGCTTTAACTGTTAGTGTTTACGTTTATTCTCTAAGTATTTTGGCATGCCTCGTTAACACACTGCGTGACAAATCTGCCACAGTGGGATCAATTAGGTCAATCAAATCTAATCTAAGGTCATTTTGAACCTCCGGCAAGCCATCTCCTACACTAGCTTATCCTCAATCCAAGTGAAATGGCATTAAACAACTAAAACGAGAAAGAAGATTAATAAAAAGAGACATATCAAGGGTTGATTTTACTAATAATATGTTTTCTTTGCATACAATCAACACTTTATACCACAAAAACCTGTAAGATGCCTTGCTTAAGAGTATGTGGCACGTTTAAAAGCCATTTTTCTACAATAGCTTATTCTCTATCCAAGTGAACTGGCATTAAACAACTAAAAAGAGAAAGACAATTGATAAAAAGGGAGATATCGAGGGCTGATTTTACAAATAATAAGTTTTCTTTAGAGATATCCCGATCCGATCACGTGATCGGGGATCGGAGCCGATCACGTGATTTTCAAAAGATCGGAATCGAGAGAAAAAAATCGGGAATCGGGATTTTTATTTTTTTTATTTTTTTTATTCAATGTTACAAAACAAAATTGACCATGTTCAAGTCTTAAAGTCATCCTGAGGCCTTAGTTTTGGTTTCAAATGACACATCATCTTTGGGGCTTGTTTTCATAGACCTGGTTGCTTATTTCTCTCAAATCTGGCAACAGAGTGGGCAGGGTGCAGTGTCTAATTGTAGCACCAAGCTAACGAGTACTGAAAGCTTAAAAAAAAAAACCTTAAGGGACAACTTGAATGCTTTTTTTTCTCTTAATGCATTGCATAAAGATCGGGAAAAATCAGTATCGGCAAATTGTCAAAATTAAATGATCGGAATCGGATCGGGAGCAAAAAAAGGTGATCGGGACATCCCTAGTTTTCTTTGCATGCAATCAACAATCACCATTTATATACACCACTATGTTCACTCAAAAACATGTACAATGCCTTGCTTAAGAGTATTTTGCACGCCTCCACAAGCCATTTTCTACAATAATGTATTCCTATATCAAAGTAAAATCACACAAAACAACTACGGTGAGTTCTTTTTAAAGTTTCCTCAGCCTCAAACCCACCAACTAGTCGTGCCGGTTACATTTCAATCACTTTCTGATTGAATCAAACCAACGCTCTGCTTGTTATTCTGCAGAGAAACCCAAAGCAAGCGTCTGAGAGGCGCTTTGAGTCAGAGCATGAACTCAAGAGCCTTAAATATAAATGAAGCAGTTTCACGTCCATCCCAAGAGCTGTGTGTTTACGTCCGCTCGTCTTAAATAAGTCAACAGAAACAACTCTGAACACGTAAAGCAGAAAGTCGAACATCAACAACAACAACAAGAAAGTTCAAGTGGGATCTATTAAAGATTCAATGTTTTTTAACACAGTGCAGCTGATTTGATTTATAATATTTGCTCATGTTGTAAAGTGTATCACAGAGTAGACACGCTGCTTGTTAATAAACAGTAATATAATAAACGCAAACAGATGTGTTTTTCCCACTTCCTCCACCAATAACACGTGTGCATATGTTTGTTTACATGAATACAAAACTGGGTATTGCTCAGCAGAGCTTGACGCCCAAATATATACATTAAATTAAACATAACGAGTTTATTTCCAAGGATAATTTGGAGAGTTGTATTTCATAGTGTCTCTAAACTAAAGTTTTTCATACTTTTTAAACATATATTTTAGTTTCTAGAATGACTTATTTAAAGCATGTAATTCAAACAATTCAAGAACACTGGATTGATGGTTATTGATAGGCTTTGTTTAGCTTATACTGCCTTAAAAGAAGTTCTGTATTTGGATTAAAGTACATATTATGGACAAACCACGTCAATAGATACGAGTAGAAACACAACAGAGCTTCAGTGCCAACACAGAGTCATGGATGGACCACATTTGTATTGATCTCTAATTGTTAATTATCATATTCTAAATATATCCCAGTTCACTAGAAAGCAGATGAATTACACGGTGGTGTTTGTTTAGTTAAACGACACTCGCCTCTGCACCGTATTAAACACACCGCGGGTCAAAGGTCAACTATATGAGGCGTCTGCAGGTCATGAGAGGCAGCAGAGTGGCGGCTAAATAAACCTCAGACAGCTGCTCAAACACACACACACACACACTCACACTCACACACACACACACACACACACACACACCTCTCTTTCTGTTTCCTACACAGTGAAACACTTCTGTTACTAAACACTTCTTCCACCTGGGTTTACACTTTAAAAAAGCCAGAGAAAGACTCAAAGAAATAAATCATGAATGTTTAAATGCAGAGACAACAGGAAACTGCCAGCTGACATGAAGTGGCTCTCGACAGGCTGCAGATCTCCTAGTAACCTGTATATTGCTAACAGGAACTGCTAATAGCTAATGTAGCATACTTTGATAGGCAAATGTAAACAAATACAGGCTTAAAGGAAGAGCATTGAAGTTGCAGGCCATAGGAAAATAGCTGGAGCCACAGCAGCGCTATGCCTCTCTTCATGCGGGCCAGTGTTCCTTTGTGAAATGATTCCTGGAAAATAAGCTGTGGTCAAAATGAGACTCATCAGAGTCTCTGTCTCCTCCCAACAAACACACTCCACGCAGTTAGAGCTGCAGCAAAAAGAGTCTATAGGTTACTTACGTAACCCCAGTTCTCAGAGTAACATGAAGTGAGATGTCTCACTATGGGATGCGCCTCAACGCATATGCACCAGAAGCATCAATCTCATTACGCCAATCCTGATTGGCTGGTGATCTTGACGCCAACGTCAGGGAATCCACCAACCCTATAAGTAGCTTGCGCCACGACGCAGGCGTCATTCAAAATAAGCACCTCTTCTCGCTTCGCCTCAGCAAGAAGGGCCGTCAGGTGAGACATCTCACTTCATGTTACTCTGAGAACTGGGGTTACGTAAGTAACCTATAGTTCTCATTCATAACACTCCGTTCGATGTCTCACTATGGGATATTGAGACTCCCGCATTGCCAGACATGCTTATCTCGAAAATCACCAACACAAAAACAGAACTTAACAGGTAGAACCCTGTCCCAATACGGGGCCCAGCACTGCGCGGGCCACACTTGGAGCAGAAACATCTAGCCTGTAAAAGCGGACAAAAGTGAGCGGCGAGGACCAGCTCGCTGCTGCACAAATGTCTTGAATGGAAACACCCTTGAACAAAGCCCAGGATGTAGCCAATCCACGAGTAGAATGAGCGCGCAGGCCCGTTGGTGCCTGCAAACCCTGACTCGTATAAGCCAGAGCAATCGTCTCCACAATCCAGTGGGAGAGCCGTTGCCTGGTAACGGGCTTGCCCTTATGAGGGTTAGCCCAAGATACAAAGAGTTGGTCATTGCACCGAAACTCTTTCGACCTGTCCATATAAGTGCGCAAAGCACGAACCGGGCAAAGCAAATTCGGCCGCTGTTCCCCAGAGGAACCTAGCGGTGAAGGAAATGCCTCAAGGTCAATGGGAGTGCATGAGCCAACCACCTTAGGCACAAAGGCCGGGTTGGGCTTCAGCAATACTCTCGTTTGCCCCGGGGCAAACTGAGTACACGAAGGATGCACAGAGAGCGCGTGAATATCACTGACTCGTTTGGCAGATGCCAGAGCCAGTAACAACACTGTCTTCAGTGACAAGTGCTTCATGTCAGCATCTTCCAGGGGTTCAAATGGAGCTCGAGCGAGCCCATCTAAAACCACCGTCAAGTCCCACAGGGGCACCAATGACCTGGAAACGGGGAGGAGCCGGCGAGCCCCTTTCATAAAACGGCAGACCAAGGGATGTTGACTAGCCGTCTTTCCCCCAAAGCCCACATGGCATGCGGCAATAGCAGCCAGGTACACTTTGATCGTGGAGAAAGCTCTGTGTTTATCAATCAGATCCTGTAGAAATGATAGAATCACACCGACAGGGCATTGAAAAGAGATGTGTTTCTTTTGAAGACACCACTCCTCAAACACCCTCCACTTACAGTCATAGAGAGACCTGGTGGAGGAAGCCCTTGCACTCTGAATAGTGTTTATCACTTTCTGAGGGAGCCCCACTGTACTCAGGTTATACCACTCACGGGCCAGGCCCATAGCGCCAGGTGCTCTGGGTGAGGGTGAAAAATCATTCCCCCCGCCTGAGATAGTATGTCCCTGTGTAGCGGGAGCTGCCATGGCTGTCCGCACAGCAGCTGATATATCTCCGCCAGCCAGTACATTGCAGGCCAGTGTGGAGCTATCAGGATCAGTGTGTGGCGTTGTTCTCTCACTCTGGCCAGAGTTGGAGGAATTAGAGCCAGGGGTGGGAACGCGTATAGAAGGACCGGGGGCCAAACGTGCGCGAGCGCGTCCACGCCTAACGGTGCATTTAGATCGCGCATTGAAAAGAACAGCTGACATTGAGCATTTTCTTTTGATGCGAACAGATCTACCGCGGCCCGGCCGTAACGCACCCACAGCTGACTCACAATCGTTGGATGTAGAGTCCAGTCTGCGTACAGTGGTGCACCTCTGGACAGCAGATCTGCCCCGAGGTTCATCACTCCCGGTACGTGTGTCGCTCTCAGAGAGAGGAGACGTCCGCAGCTCCATAAGATCAGTTTGCGTGCCAGCCTGTGTAACTGTAGAGAACGCAAACCCCCTTGGCGGTTTATATACGATATCGTGGTCGTGTTGTCTGTCCTCACGAGGACATGATGTCCCCTGAGAGAAGGCAGAAAGCGTCTTAGGGTGAGAAACACCGCTAAGAGCTCCAGATAATTTATGTGTGACCGTTGGAGGTCTCTGCTCCAGAGACCCCTCACAGGTCGACCTTCGTATATGCCCCCCCAGCCCGTCAGACATGCGTCCGTGGTGACCACCTTCCGCGATAAGACAGCACCCATAGGCACGCCTCGCACCAGGAAAGTCGGGTGCAGCCAGTGGCGTAGCGCCGTTACGCAGTGCACAGTGACCATCACTCTCCGCGCGCCATGACGCGTGGGGTTTAGTCTGAGGGCAGCTACCCAGCGCTGAAATTCCCTCATGTGTAAGCGGCCCAGACGTACTACTAGGATGGCTGACGCCATGAGCCCCAGTAACCGCAGACACGATCTGAAGAGAACATATTTGCGTGGCTGGAAACGAGCGAGGCAAGCCCTGAAGGCTCTCACTCTCTCCGCTGACAGGCGGGCTGTGAAGGGCACCGAGCTCAGGCGTAAGCCCAGGAAGAGCACCGACTGGGCTGGGGACAACATGCTCTTTTCTGTGTTTATTACAAAACCCAGGTCGAGCAGGTGTTTCATGAGGATATTCGTCTGCATAATAGCCTCCTGCTCCGACTGTGCCAGAAGGAGCCAGTCGTCTAAATAGGTTGCCAGGCGAATCCCCTGTTGTCTTAACGGGGCTATCGCTGCCTCCGTACATCGCACAAACACCCGTGGGCTGAGAGACAGACCGAAGGGAAGCACTCTGTACTCGTAACAGACACCCTGAAAAGCGAACCTCAGATATTTCCTGTGTGGATAATATACTGGGATGTGAAAATACGCGTCTTTCAGGTCGATTGATGTGAACCAATCGTCCTGACGCACGAGACGCAGTAGGGATGTGTGAGTGAGCATCCGGAATTTGTATTTTCTGAGATACCCGTTCAGAGCCCTTAAATCTAGGATGGGGCGAATTCCATTCCCTCCCCGTTTGGGAACGAGGAAATATTTGGAATAGAAGCCGCTCTGACTCCGTTTGGAGGGTACGATGGATATGGCTTTCTTTTCTAGTAGCGAGAGAATCTCCTGCTCTAGAATGTGAGCCGACGCTCCCCGGGCATGTGATTGCACAATGCCCGAGAAGCGAGGGGGGGTGACAGCGAATTGGAGTCTGTAGCCCCGTGATATCGTTTTGAAAACCCAAGCAGAGCATGTGAGCATTTTCCACCTTTCGCTCCTCAGAGCGAGCGGGGATGTCACCATATCTCTGTTGTCTGCACCCTGTGACCGCATTGGTTGTGTTATGGCGCCCTCTAGTGTCTGAACACGGTGGCGCTCTAGGGTGACAACCTCGGTTGACACTGCGCATGCGCGCGGTGATGGTGCGTTCACAGGCCCGGCCACCGTCCGCATTCCGAGAGAGGCGTTCATAGCCACTCTCAGAAGCGGGGCAGTCGCCTGACTGTTTATTGACATTATTATTTGTCTTTTTAATATTTTCGACTGTGCCCTTGGCTTTAAGCCTGGAAGCAACAGTGGCAAACATTTTATTTTTAGACCCTTGTGTGTGTTTGTGTGACTTGAACGACTGGCAGGAACTGCTGCCAGTGCTGTGAAGTCTGCTTCCCTCATGGCGCGAACTGGAGGATGACGTGCAGTCATCACCCGAGGCGGCGGGAAGGCGGGAGCGTGGTTGTCCCCCGGAAACACATGGGTGCTGGATACGTGTGGAACACGATCCAGGGCTGAAAGAGAACAGGAAACCTCCAGCCCTTTCCCCGAGGGGGGGAGGGAAGGCTGTCAGGCTGCCCTCTTCTTCTTCCTCGCCTGGTGACTGAAAGTCTGGGTCGGCGGTGCCTGTGTGGCTGCTGCCGGGACCGGGGACTTTCTCGGCCAATTCGTCCGCGCCTCGCGTCTCGGTGGGAGACCGGGGGCGGGCTGTGGCTTCTGCCATCTCGGGACCTTGAACAGGGCCGAGTGCGGGGTAGCCTGGGGGAAGGTCCGTCGCAGGACCGTTGGGGGCGGCGGCTGGGCTTTCCGAGGGAGGCAAAGCTGGAGAGCTTCATCCTCCTTCTTCTTGGCCTCACACCGCTGTTGCATGGAGGCAAGAGCTGAGCCGAATATGCCCTCAGGGACGATTGGCATGTCCAACACGTCCTCCTTTTCCCGGTCGGGGAGGTTTGTCAGGTTCAGCCATCTGGCTCTCTCCTGCACCACCATCATCCCTAGCGATTTTCCTGTGGCCTGTACTGCACAGCGCTGCACGCGGAGGCAAATATCCGTGATCGCCATGATCTCCTCCCACACGGCCGGTTCAGGCTTCACCGTCATGTCCGCGCACAGCTCCGCTTGGTACGCGGTTAGCATGGAGGAGACATTTAGCGCCCTGGCGGACAAAGCAGCCGCTTTGTAGGCCCGTTCAGTCATTGCGGACTGGAACCGGTCCGCCTTTGTCGGCAGTGTGGGGTTCCTGCTCGGGGCCGCCGACACCCGCGGTTGGAGGTGGGCTGCCACAAGCGGCTCCATAGGAGGCATGCGGAGTAACCCGAGCTTCTCCATGCCCTCACAGTCCAGAGAGGAGGCTCCCTGGATTGGGGCCTTGCTGCTGAAGGGGCGGTCTCTCCAGGAGACCGACACCTCATCCAGCAGCTCCGGAAATACGGGGAGAAGTTGCCTGGTCAGCCTTGCGGCTTGGGGCAAGTTCTTTCCCTCGTATCTAGACCTGGAGGGCTCTCTGGCCGCTTCAGGCCAGGGGATGTCCAGCTTAGATGCAGCGCGTTGACACACGGCCTGCAGGTCCATGCTGAGGCGGGGGAGCGGTGGCTCGTCCTCGCCCGGGGAGGTAGACATGGCCTCAGGCTTGGCAGCCTGGGCAGACGAGACGAAGATGTCATCTTCGCCTTCGTCTGAGTCGGAAAGAAGAAACTCCGAGGCGTATTCTTCTTCCTCCTCCTCATAGTCCAGCTCCAGGACATCCTCCGCGGGTGAGGCCATGGTGAGGTCCAGTTGGGAGCCCCAGCTTGACACAGCACGGGGCCCCCTTCCCGCGGCTGTCGCCGCCACCGAGTCCCAGCTTGACACAGCGCGGGACCCGGCACCCGTGGCGGTCGCCACCATGCCCTGCTCGCCGGCCGGCGAGTCTACAGGCATGGGGAGGTCTCGGACCGGCATGCTAGCTTGGCGCGCTAGCCGCCGGCGGCGGCTTTTGGCGGTAAAACGGGAACAATGCCCGCACGCGCCGGGGGTGTCGATAGCCTCCTGGGCATGTTGCAGCCCGAGGCAAGACGAGCAGACCTGGTGTGAGTCAGTACTCGATATCTTTAGCCCGCAGCCGCAGAGCCGAGCCTCCGACACTCCGTCTCCTCTGGTGTGAGGGAGGGAAGAGTCCATCTTAGCTAGCCTTGGTGCGGCGTAGAAAGGACAAACGAGCAACAGGCGTGTTACCGTTTGCGGGAAAAAATCCAAAAACCTTACCGTTATCCGTTGGAAAAAAACGGCAGGGTAGATTCTGATATTAACTGGAGTGTTAATAAAGTAAATTCCCGTGCGAAGCAAAAGTAGCTGGCGAGCGCCCGTCGACCGAAGGTTAGCTTCGTATATCAGTCTGTGGACCGTTAAGCTAGCTAGCTACTGATCTTTCTCGAGATGTGCTCCGAAGCGAGAAGAGGTGTTTGAATGACGCCTGCGTCGTGGCGCAAGCTACTTATAGGGTTGGTGGATTCCCTGACGTTGGCGTCAAGATCACCAGCCAATCAGGATTGGCGTAATGAGATTGATGCTTCTGGTGCATATGCGTTGAGGCGCATCCCATAGTGAGACATCGAACGGAGTGTTATGAATGAGAACTGTGTGTGTGTGTGTGTGTGTGTGTGTGTGTGTGTGTGTGTGTGTGTGTGTGTGTGTGTGTGTGTGTGTGTGTGTGTGTGTGTGTGTGTGTGTGTGTGTGTGTGTGTGTGTGTGTGTGTGTGTGTGTGTGTGTGTGGTGACCTTAAGGCACAGCTGAGGGTCTCACTGCACTGCTGTTCATATGCCTGGAATGCGTGACCGAATACCATCCACATCAGTGTGTGTGTGTGTGCGTGTGCGTGTGTTTAGGTGTCTCTTTAGCAGAATGAGCTGTAAAACTGTCATTCATGGTCCGAACAGGAGATGCCTGTTTGCATGTTTCACAGTGCATGAAGTTCAAAGAGAGAATTTGTGTGTGTGTGTGTGTGTGTGTGTGTGTGTGTGTGTGTGTGTGTGTGTGTGTGTGTGTGTGTGTGTGTCTTTTAAAACTGTAGTGATGTAGTGACAAACAATGCCCACTGTGTGCAGGTCCATCTGTAGATTGGTGTGTTGATGAGGTAGTCATAGAGATACACACACACACACACACACACACACACACACACACACACACACACACACACACACACACACACACACACACACACACACACACACACACACACACACACACACACACACACACACACACACACACACACACACACACACACACACACAGCAACTGTTACATTCTTGGTCATTTAGCTAATCCATACCCCAAAAACACACAGGATAGAACAAAGATGGCCGCTTATTTATCGCAGCTCTTGGACTGAGAAACATCATTGATTTTCGGGAGTGACTGTTCCTTTGGGGCACGATGACCAGCTAATAACCAAATGCTATCATGAGTGAGATGTTTACATTTCAGGAATGGTTTATTTCTACTCTTTTAATTTCTACTTATGTGCAAAGCCTTGTTTTGTAGGCTGCTGCAACGCAAGAATTACACAAGAAACTACATCTTATCTTAAGTTGCAACTTCCTCTATGGCAAAATTGCACTTTTTTTTTGTATGACCTAGAGTAGCCAAATTATGGAAACTAAAACCCAAAACTTAAAGCAGGATTATCCCCCAAATTGAACCCTTTCTGCAGACATTAGCTCATTTTAATATTTTAAATAAAGCTGCTGGAGTCACCGTTTCATTTCTACTGAACAATTGTCAAAGTGTAGTTGGTTTAAAGCCAATTATTCGAGTGGATCTGCCCAGGATAGAAATGACTGACTCGATTAAACTTTTCTTGGATAACGACACAGAAAAATTGACAATCCACATAATTTCCATCCCGTATAAAAGAGTCTGATCTTTCAGTTTTCTCCGAAGGTCTCGCTACAGCAGAGTTTTATTCAGGCTGGCATTCAGCCTGAACACACTGCTATAGAATTACACTACTCAGAAGAAGACAATTACAGCACATCAATACGAGCGGAGCCATTCAAAGCTTTTCCCCGCCGCCGAAAGGTCGACCATCTCCAATCAGAGTCTCAAGGGCCGGACGGGAGGATGCACGATAATTCAGAAATAAAAGACGAGCGCTCGAAATAGAAGTAAGAGAGATAAAAGAGGAGAGAGAGAGAGAGAGAGAGAGAGAAAGAGAGAGAGAGAGAGAGAGAGGGATTCATAACGTCATCAGGGACGAAAGATAATAATTTAAAGGTGCTGCGTCAGATAGTATACCTTAAAGAGGACCTTTTATTAGAATGTAGTGTCTCTACTTTAAAGAGTCCTCTCCTGCTGATGTTCAGGTGTATATCAGTATGTAGTGTCTCTATTTTAAAGAGTCCTCTCCTGCTGATGTTCAGGTGTATATCAGTATGTAGTGTCTCTATTTTAAAGAGTCCTCTCCTGCTGATGTTCAGGTGTATATCAGTATGTACTAGTGTCTCTACTTTAAAGAGTTCTCTCCTGCTGATGTTCAGGTGTATATCAGTATGTAGTGTCTCTACTTTAAAGAGTCCTCTCCTGCTGATGTTCAGGTGTATATCAGTATGTAATGTCTCTACTTTAAAGAGTCCTCTCCTGCTGATGTTCAGGTGTATATCAGTATGTAGTGTCTCTACTTTAAAGAGTCCTCTCCTGCAGATGTTCAGGTGTATATCAATATGTAGTGTCTCTACTTTAAAGAGTCCTCTCCTGCTGATGTTCAGGTGTATATCAGTATGTAGTATCTCTACTTTAAAGAGTCCTCTCCTGCTGATGTTCAGGTGTATATCAGTATGTGGTGTCTCTACTTTAAAGAGTCCTCTCCTGCTGATGTTCAGGTGTATATCAGTATGTAGTATCTCTACTTTAAAGAGTCCTCTCCTGCTGATGTTCAGG
>NC_136907.1:78071892-78107587 GCF_949606895.1 Notothenia rossii | reverse complement strand
ATTGCCGATGAGTATTTTTAATCTGGCTTTCAGAAAAATCCAGCTTTATTTCATTAAAGTTTTTCCAACTCAACATAATATTTTATATTATAAAGCTCCAAAGTACTTCATACAGATATTTTCACATATTTAGCTTTTACCAAATATTGTGCTAACTGTGATTTGGATATTGTCCATTTTGTGGTTTTAATCAACTTTGATTAACGGTGCAGCTTTAGCAACAAGGCTGGAGTTAGCAAAAATGCTAATAATTCAGAATACACATACAAAAAACAAGTTCAATTCAGCTCTGATTAATGAGAGCACAAATAAAGTGTCTGTCTGTCTGTACGTCTGTACGTCTGTACGTCTGTACGTCTGTACGTCTGTACGTCTGTACGTCTGTACGTCTGTCTGTCTGTCTGTCTGTCTGTCTGTCTGTCTGTCTGTCTGTCTGTACGCCCATCTATCCATCCATCTATCTATCCATCTATCCATCCATCCATCCATCCATCTATCCATCTATCTATCCATCCATCTATCTATCTATCCATCCATCGATTAACTCAGTGTGGGGCATCATGGGAACTGGAGTCCCAAAGTGTCCTCGAAGGGTTTTAAAGTAGGTAATTCAAACAGCGGTCAGCCTTGTAGAGCATGACAGTCATAAGATGTGAGTCCCTCCCTGAGTGTGTGAGGGAACAAAGTGTGACTGCAGCTAATTCTACATGAGAAAAGAGACAGCGTTGTTCTCATTTTTAGGCGAAGAAATGAACTGTGGGTGAAACTTGTGACGTGAACTGACAACTTTCTACAACATTTTCCATTTAGTTTTGTCCAAACTCTCATCAGTTGGTTTGAATTATTCTGGAATAACTAAAATGATTGTAATAAGAAAGTTATGTAAGGAAGCCAACAGAAATCACTACAGACGACAATTGGTGACAAGTTATAGTAGTTTTAATTTCCATACATCATAATAACAAGAGCTGTATCTCGCTTTTTATGTTATTTAATAAATAACAGGAAAAAAAGTCATTATATAAAAGTTGTCCTGTTTTAATTATACAGTCCAATTAATATTTAATAGAGATGTCCCGATCCGATCACGTGATCGGGGATCGGAGCCGATCAGGTGATTTTCAAAAGATTGAAATCGGGAGAAAAAAATCGGGGATCGGGATTTTTTTTTTTTTCTTTTAATAAATACTTTTTTTTTCTTTTGTATTCAATGTTACAAAACAAAAATGACCATGTTCAAGTCTTAAAGTCATCCTGAGGCCTTAGTTTTGGTTTCAAATTACAGAACATCATGTATCATGCTTCTTTGGGGCTTGTTTTCATAGACCTGCTTATTTCTCTCAAATCTGGCAACAGAGTGGGCGCAGTGTCTAATTGTAGCAGTAAGCTAACGAGTACTGATAAGCTTGATTTTGTTTTGATCCAATGCTGCACAACTGAACTGATCCAATGCTGCTGTGAAAGAAAGAAGCTATATCCATGTTGGATAGAATATCCAATTTAAATTAAAAAAAATAACCTTAAGGGACAACTTGAATGCTTTTTTTCTTTTTTTTCCTCTTAATGCATTGCATAAAGATCGGATCGGGAAAAATCGGTATCGGCAAATTGTCAAAATCAAATGATCGGAATCGGATCGGGAGCAAAAAAAGGTGATCGGGACATCCCTAATATTTAAGGATACATAAAATGGAATAATGTCATTTGTTTGCAGTACTGAGATAGTTTCATTGTAATTAGATCCTATTTTGTAATTCAAATGCTAATACTATGATACTAATAAAAGGAAAATATTAATTATACCCCAAATATCTCATAATCACACTTCTTATTTGCAAATTATGGAAATGTTGTAAAGGGACGCTGCAGATGTTGATGATGCATCATCAGTTTTTACCTCTTATTCCCAAGAGAGGCAGTTGCTTCTTCACAAGTAGATTACAAAATAATCCAATTGTAGTGACAGTGAACGAGTCAAATGCTCATACTCTGCAAAGCAAACAGAAAGTGTTGTGTGTGCAGTGTTTCAGAGAGACACCCTGAGCAGTGGATACACATTTCTGTGTTTTTGTAATGTTTAATATGAGGGAGAGCAGCATAATAAATCTGGATTTCTGCCGAGTTTTATCCACCGAACCCTCGAGGCTAACCAGCGAGCCGTGACACTTTTTATCAAACACACAAAACTACAAAGAAACGTGGAAATATCTCAATTGCAGAGCGAGAGATTGCTGAACACATCAATATGCAATGAGCAACGTCCCTGATGTTTTCTCGCTTCAGTGGAGCGCATAATACGCAGGACGAATGTAAAGGGGTTGCAAGAAGAATGTCTGCTCTGCTCCGACTGTTGATTTGTTTGTGGTTTTATGGATATGTTTGCCTTTTAAGGGCTTATTTAGTTCAGCTGCTGATAAAAGGTCTCAAGTAGACATTGCTTTGTTTTAAAGAAGCCCAATTATGCTTTCGTGTAGTGTGTTATATAGGTTTTAGTGCATGTAAATGGTCTCCAAAGGCTAAAATCTCAAAGTTCCCTCCATAAAAAGCCTCCATTGGACTCCTTTGTTTACTACCAAACCATAGTGACATCAGTATGCAACACTCACGCTTTTATTGGCTGGCGCTCCAACACATTTGACGTGATAGGTTAAGGGGCGGGACATCTCTAAGCTGGTTGACCAATCACAACAGAGCTGGCCAGCTAACCAATCAGAGCAGACTAGGCTCTGGTTTCAGACGGAGGGTGAAAAGAGGACTATTTAAAGTAGAGACACTACATACTGATATACACCTGAACATCAGCAGGAGAGGACTCTTTAAAGGAGAGACACTACATACTGATATACACCTGAACATCAGCAGGAGAGGACTCTTTAAAGTAGAGACACTACATACTGATATACACCTGAACATCAGCAGGAGAGGACTCTTTAAAGTAGAGACACTACATACTGATATACACCTGAACATCAGCAGGAGAGGACTCTTTAAAGCAGAGACACTACATACTGATATACACCTGAACATCAGCAGGAGAGGACTCTTTAAAGTAGAGACACTACTTACTGATATACACCTGAACATCAGCAGGAGAGAACTCTTTAAAGTAGAGACACTATATACTGATATACACCTGAACATCAGCAGGAGAGGACTCTTTAAAGTAGAGACACTACATACTGATATACACCTGAACATCAGCAGGAGAGGACTCTTTAAAGTAGAGACACTACATACTGATATACACCTGAACATCAGCAGGAGAGGACTTTTTAAAGTAGAGACACTACATACTGATATACACCTGAACATCAGCAGGAGAGGACTCTTTAAAGTAGAGACACTACATACTGATATACACCTGAACATCAGCAGGAGAGGACTCTTTAAAGTAGAGACACTACATACTGATATACACCTGAACATCAGCAGGAGAGGACTCTTTAAAGTAGAGACACTACATACTGATATACACCTGAACATCAGCAGGAGAGGAATCTTTAAAGTAGAGACACTACATACTGATATACACCTGAACATCAGCAGGAGAGGACTCTTTAAAGTAGACACTACATACCGATATACACCTGAACATCAGCAGGAGAGGACTCTTTAAAGTAGAGACACTACATACTGATATACACCTGAACATCAGCAGGAGAGGACTCTTTAAATTAGAGACACTACATACTGATATACACCTGAACATCAGCAGGAGAGGACTCTTTAAAGTAGACACTACATACTGATATACACCTGAACATCAGCAGGAGAGGACTCTTTAAAGGAGAGACACTACATACTGATATACACCTGAACATCAGCAGGAGAGGACTCTTTAAAGTAGACACTACATACTGATATACACCTGAACATCAGCAGGAGAGGACTCTTTAAAGTAGACACTACATACTGATATACACCTGAACATCAGCAGGAGAGGACTCTTTAAAGTAGAGACACTACATACTGATATACACCTGAACATCAGCAGGAGAGGACTCTTTAAAGTAGAGACACTACATACTGATATACACCTGAACATCAGCAGGAGAGGACTCTTTAAAGTAGAGACACTACATACTGATATACACCTGAACATCAGCAGGAGAGGACTCTTTAAAGTAGAGACACTACATACTGATATACACCTGAACATCAGCAGGAGAGGACTCTTTAAAGTAGAGACACTACAAACTGATATACACCTGAACATCAGCAGGAGAGGACTCTTTAAAGTAGAGACACTACAAACTGATATACACCTGAAAATGACCAGAATTATCAATCAAAGTGTAAAATGAAGCCACGTCACCAACCACCTCTGATTTATCTGGCAATGGATGAGAGATCAGACGGTGACGTAACAATAGTTTAATCTGCAGCCTTTTCTGGAATCATCCCTCAGTCAGGCATCGTCTCCAGGCTCGATCCGTATAAGAACAAAAAGGTAAGTTTCTAGATCCAGTCTCTGGAAAAACCTGCTGCCAAGATCCTCCATGAGCCAAAGCTCCATTGACAGTTGACAGCGTGATGACAAGAGCAAGAGAAAGGACTTTTGTCTCAAGGCTGATTTTAGAATAACTTGTAGTATTTCAAGTATACAAATCTGGTTTATTTTGTCTCTCAATGGCCTATAAAACAATATGATGATGCAACTTTTCTGCAAAAATCCCAAATCCAATGGGAAAATCCTGTTGGCTTCTCGTCGAGTGAGCCTTTTCAGTTGGGCAGACATAAATACAACATTACAGTTAATTAAATCTTGAAACATAACAACAAAAAACTTATTTATTTTGTCTCTCAATCGCTTATAAAACTATTTGATGATGCAACTTTTGTGCAATAATCCAAAACACAATGGTAAAATCCCCTTCCAGTTAAATAAATACAACATCCCTGTAGGGCTGCTTAATTAATCGTATTTTAATCGCAATTACGATGTTGGCTTGCAACGATTGTGAGAACAACATAATCGAAATAAAACGATTATTTATTTTATTTAATTTATTTTTTTATTTTTTTATTTTATTTATTTTTTTCAGTTGAATTATACTTAAAGTTCAGGGTAATCAACTTTTAAAAACATACTGTTCACATTTTTGTTTTCAAAGTAAATGGGTAATCGTTTTTAATAATCGTGATATGAATTATTGACCCAAATAATCGAGATTATGATTTCTGTCATAATCGAGCAGCCCTACATCCCTTCACCATTACATTTTATAAAATCTTGAAACATAACAAGATTAAGCTCCCCTCCCCCTCCAATATCATTGATGTCGTGGAGGATGTTTCGTATAAATGTAGGTCAGCGCCTCGTCTCTCGCTCTATGATCATCATGAAGCGGAGGGTAAAGGGTTAATGGTGGAGATAACCACCCACGAACCTGGGGGCAAACACGAGTCAACTGGTCAACGAGTCCAACATGTCTTCCCTATTTGCATTCCTTTGTTTTCAGTCGCAAAACGAGGGGTGAGACAGAAGGGCAGAACATATGGAAATCCTCGAGCATGCAGCAGGGAGAAATGCATTATGGGAGCTGTTTATGAGAGTGAGAGGGGGAACCAAATAAAGGAAAGAGGGGACGAACTGTCTGAAGGCTGAACTACAGAGGAACAAGTGTCAGGAAATCTGAAGATTTAATCACAACTTCTCTCAATTTTGTGGAAAAAAACATGGAAACCTACTTGTAAAATAAACTAAGGGTATATAACAACCTGTGCACACAGTATATGGAAACATTTAGATAAAAAAACGTTACATTTCTGAGAAAAAGGTCAACATTTCAAGAAAAAAGTAAAAATTCTGAAAAAAATCAACTATTTCGAGAAAAAAAGTCAAAGTTTGGAGAAAAAGAATCTGCAAAAACCTCAAAATTCAGAGGCAAAAGTCAAAAAATTCAACAAAATACACAAAACTCAGAAGAAAATGCAAAAGGATTTCCTGATTCGCATTATTTAAAAGTTTGGAGCTTGTGAGACTGACCGTTGAGCGGCCCGACCAAGCAAGGAGGCAGAGGCAGAACTCCAAAATTATAACCCGGGGTGGGCATTTATTAAAACATGAACATATCACACACAGCCTCAATCCTGCTGCTGCTGCTGCTCACGTGAGCCCAGCCTGCAGCCACCAGGATCTCACACCCACTACCACTCTCAAGACACTGCACCTAAATACACACACAGGCTAACAAGACACATGGAGAGGCGCAAACACAGGGCACCAGGTGAACACAATCGGATAATCAGCAGGAGGGAACACAGAGACGACCGGAAACAACAGACAAGATGAGGGGTGAACACTTATATAATTAATGCCATTTAATAAATAGCAGTAACGGCGTCTCGTCGTTAAAGAGATTCAAAATACAAAGAAATGTTGATTAAAACATAGCGGGGAAAATATAAATCAAGGCTATATTATAAAAATAAGAACTGATATTCCAACGTTAGATTTGAACTGAAGGAAACGGGAACTCATTGAGCCCTAAAACGAGCCGGTTAGAGCGGCAGATGCCATGTAACAATGACAGTAGGGTTGGAGATGACCTAAATCACAAGCCAACCTCCATCCCTAAAGGGCAAAGCCGAACAATAACACACACACACACACACACACACACACACACACACACACACACACACACACACACACACACACACACACACACACACACACACACACACACACACACACACACACACACACACACACACACACACACACACACACACACACACACACACACACACACACACACACACACACACACACACACACACACACACACACACACACACACACACACACACACACACACACACACACACACACACACACACACACACACACACACACACACACACACACACACCTCCATGTCTAATGCGAATGGCAGCCAAATGTCACCATGTGGGACTCCTCACTGACCCCCGTGTTGAAGAAGTCAGTGTAACCGTCTCCTCCGATGGACCTGGAGACGTTGCTGAGCCTCGTTTGACTCCGACTGAGAAGAACTGTCATCAATGATTCAGGGTTTCTAGAACAGCACTTTAAGATTGAACTGCAGCGGCATGATGACAGGTCCGACCTCGAGCAAAACAAGCTGATGTTATGGTCACTACAATATCAGCATTTTTTGTAGTAAATTAATGTACAATTTTTACTGTAATATATTCATCCACATCCGTTGTGAAGTGACGGATATTTTGTATATATTGGCTGTCCTGATCTTTTTGTTATGCCCTAAATGTTTGCATAGATATATATGTGTCTATGTACAGGTGTGTGTGTATATTTACATATATGTATATCTTTTTATTCAAATATATATTTGTAATTTTTTATCCAAGGGATTCTGGGAAACAGTATTTCGATCTCTCTCTGTACACACAAACTGAAAGATTGACAATAAAGTTGACTTTGACAAATTTGATTAAGGAACATTTTGAATGCAGGACTTTTACTGTGACAGAGTATTCCTACACTCTGGTACTTCTACTTTAACTCAAGTACACGATCTGAGTACTTCTACTTTAACTCAAGTACAAGACCTGAGTACTTCTACTTTAACTCAAGTACAAGATCTGAGTACTTCTACTTTAACTCAAATACAAGATCTGAGTACTTCTACTTTAACTCAAGTACAAGACCTGAGTACTTCTACTTTAACTCAAGTACAAGACCTGAGTACTTCTACTTTAACTCAAATACAAGATCTGAGTACTTCTACTTTTACTCAAGTACAATATCTGAGTACTTCTACTTTAACTCAAGTACAAGATCTGAGTACTTCTACTTTTACTCAAGTACAAAATCTGAGTACTTCTACTTTAACTCAACTACAAGATCTGAGTACTTCTACTTTAACTCAAGTACAAGACCTGAGTGCTTCTACTTTAACTCAAATACAAGATCTGAGTACTTCTACTTTAACTCAAGTACAAGACCTGAGTACTTCTACTTTAACTCAAGTACAAGACCTGAGTACTTCTACTTTAACTCAAATACAAGATCTGAGTACTTCTACTTTTACTCAAGTACAATATCTGAGTACTTCTACTTTAACTCAAGTACAAGATCTGAGTACTTCTACTTTTACTCAAGTACAAAATCTGAGTACTTCTACTTTAACTCAAGTACAATATTAGAGTACTTCTACTTTAACTCAACTACAAGACCCGAGTACTTCTACTTTAACTCAACTACAAGACCCGAGTACTTCTACTTTAACTCAAGTACAATATCTGACTACTTCTACTTTCACTCAAGTAAAAAATCTGAGTACTTCTACTTTTACTCCAGCACAACATCTGAGTACTTCTACTTTTACTCCAGCACAACATCAGAGTACTTCTCCCTCCTCTGCCTTTGGGAGTTGGATATTGCAGTTCAGTGATTTCAATAAAAATAACAATGAATTTCCCCTGTGAAAAACTGCAGGATTTTCTGATGACTCAGCTGCAGCTGATACCGTGTTCCTATATACATTAGATTGTAGACATGGCATATCTGTAACATATGGCACAAGGACGACAGGAAGTCACATTCAGCACCAAAGGGACACATGACGGCCGTCCAGCGCCACGACGACCATCTGCTCGCAGCACATTTTCCACACCGGTTGAAAGAGAGATGGAAGAGAAAGGTAGAAGTTTCCACAGACGTTCACAGAGAAGCACACACTGACCTCCAGGAACATTAAATATTTAGCAGAAACCGGCTGGATTAAGACGTGATTTCTGCAAAAAGAAAAAGGCTGGATGTCTTGGATGTGGAGGGGGAGGAGATAAAGGAGTGCTCCGGTTATAAATAATTACAGCTCAGATTTCAAAATCTCTCGAAAAGAAAACTGGATTTCCGTCCCTGAGAAGAGACAACGTGAGCTTCGTCGCTGCAGCTGCTGCGTTTGAATAGAGAACAAATACAAATAAAAGGCTTTGAGAGTCACATGGGGTTAATAATGAAGGGGTAAAGGATGTAATAATAATAATAATAATAGATTTCATTTGTTAGCGCTTTTACAGGTGCTCAAAGACGCTTTCCAGATATAGTGAAGAGAAAAGAAAAGAAAGGAACAACAAATACATATATAGTTAAAGTTAAAGTCAAATAATACAAAAACAATCACACATGAAAAGCCAGATTGAAGAGGTGAGTTTTTATGAGTGTTTTGAAGGTGGTGAGGTCGGTGCAGTCTCTGATGGGTTGTGGGAGTGAGTTCCAGAGGGAGGGGGCAGCGACGGAGAAGGCTCTGTCCCCCCAGGTCCGGTGATAGGTGCGGGTGGGGATGGATAGGAGGTTGGCTTCTGATAAGGGTTGCCAGAAACTGACCATCATCAAAATCGATTATTCGGCAGCCCTGGCGAATAATAATCAATTATTCGACCGATGCTGCAGCAGCAGTCTGCTCTGCACGCAGGCTTCATCCGAGTTTACAGTAAAACAAACTGGTGGTGTGACCAATGGCCATTTACAATTATTAATACTATTACTATTATTAGCATTAGTCTATATTTATAAATAAAAAATAAAAAATATATAAATAAAATCGATTTTTAAAAATAATATTCGATTATGGAGACTGTAACGAATATTCGAATAATCGAATAATCACTGGCATCCCTACTTCTGATGAGCGGAGGCAGCGGGAAGGGGTGTGGTGGTGCAGCTGGTCTGTGAGGTAGGGGGGGGGCCTGATTGTTGAGGGCTTTGTGAGTAATGAGGAGGACTTTGAAGTGGATTCTTTGACGGACGGGGAGTCAGTGGAGGTTCTGGAGGACGGGAGTGATGTGGTCTCGGGAGCGGGTGTGGGTGAGGAGGCGGGCAGCAGAGTTCTGGATATGTTGGAGTTTATTGAGGAGGTTGGATGGTATGCCGTATAGGGATGCCAGTGATTGTTCGAATATTCGTTACAGTCTCCATAATCGAATATTATTTTTAAAAAACGATTTTATTTATATATATTTTTATTATGATTTATGTTTTTTTTTTTTTTTCTGGCTTAGTTTCAACCAAAATATAGACTAATGCTAATAATAGTAATAGTATTAATAATTGTAAATGGCCATTGGTCACACCGCCAGTTTGTTTTACTGTAAACTTGGAGGAAGCCTGCGTGCAGAGCAGACTGCTGCTGCAGCACGCCACACACCAAAGACGCTTTATCTTTCTGCTGACCGCAAGAAACTTCTGAGGAATAATCTTATTTAAAGAATGAAAGGAGGGCGTGTGAGGAACAGATGGAGGTGTTATACACTTAAAGTTAACATGTGATGCTACATATTTTTTATAATAGGGAGCAAACTGAGTTTTAATGCGAACACACACATGCATCTAGAAGCTTTTGTCACGTTAGCGATACAATTATGAACTACAGGTGATCTTAGACACAAGAAGAGTCATTTATGGAGGTTTACTTTTAAAGATTTAAAACTTTAAAGGTTTCATATTCATTATTGTGCCCTAACTGCTCGTTTTGATAAACGATATTCAAATACTATTTATTTTATTCAGCACTTTTATCAAAATGTCTCGCAAGTCTGTTTTAATGTTTAAGTAGAGGCACAAAGTGTGTGTGTGTGTGTGTGTGTGTGTGTGTGTGTGTGTGTGTGTGTGTGTGTGTGTGTGTGTGTGTGTGTGTGTGTGTGTGTGTGTGTGTGTGTGTGTGTGTGTGTGTGTGTGTGTGTGTGTGTGTGTGTGTGTGTGTGTGTGTGTGTGTGTGTGTGTGTGTGTGTGTGTGTGTAAACCCTTCTGTAGGTTTCAGCATCAGCACGTCACCAATGTACATCTCACTGCATGTCCATTTCCGTAACGCCTCATAATGTTTATGTGGTGGAAAAAGATGTTTATTAACTTGTTGAAACCAAATGAAGGAATATAAAAATGCCGTAATGTCCTTAAACATGTGTTGGCATGTAACATCACTCAAATTCAACAGAAAGACGAACAGAACGCCCAGAGAAATCATTTAAAACCACACATGGATATAAAAAATCATTAGTCTACAAAAATGCTTTGAAGCTGCTGTGATCTTTCTCAAAACCTGATTCCTACTTTTTGCTCAAGTGTATTACCATTTCCATAATGTCTGTGTTTCCATAATGTCTGTGTTTCCATAATGTCTGTGTTTCCATAATGTCTGTGTTTCCATAATGTCTGTGTTTCCATAATGTCTGTGTTTCCATAATGTCTGTGTTTAGTGGGTTTAAGTGGGACATTCGTAGAAACTAACACTGCAATGCATAAGTGCACATTCACACGTGGAGCTGACAGCAATCATGATGCACTCCTTAAAGTCAAAGTCAACTTTATTCTCAAAATTACTACATCCAGAAATCTCGAGATAGCGTTTCCCGCGGTCCCACAGTGTGACATATATACATAAAACAAAACGGGTCTACAGTAGATAAACGGGGTACACAATTTAAAATGTTAATAATATATTTAAAATGTTCAAAGTGCATTGAAGAGACAAAACTTTTGAAAAACCTATGTCGGTTTGTCTCGCAGCATGATAACCACACTCAGATTGTGAAACACCGACTGCAAGCCATTAGGATTGTTCTAGTCTTTTACAAAGAATTTGGCGAGGAGGAAAAAGTACTTAGAGGTTAATCCATCTGCAAAATTGTATTTCTACTCCACTAATAGAGTGAAGTGTCCCTGAAGGTAACGTCTGTAGCACCTAAATGAGCCAACAGTGAACTTGAACGCAGCAAAGAATCCATTACATGTACCTTGTTAGACGCTTGTATCCAAAGCGACTAACATACTCAATACTGTGGACAATCCCGACAGGAGCAATTTGGGGTGAAGTGTCTCAGGGACACAACGACATGCTGACTGCAGAGGGGTTTGAACCTGTGGCCCCCTGATCCCAACACCAACACACTATCCCACTGCGCCACACGCCTCCATCGAAATCCATATTGAAGATTTGGAGTGAACTTCTCAAAATATACTTGTAAAATAGTTTCAAAATGCTGGTAATTACAAACAGACCTTTTGGTGTGTGTGTCTGTGTGTGTGTGTGTGTGTGTGTGTGTGTGTGTGTGTGTGTGTGTGTGTGTGTGTGTACATGAGTTTGAATGGATCTAAACAGTGTGTGTGCTCCACAGAGTTTATTTACTCAAACCAAAGTGTCTCTTTCTCACCGAGCCGTGAATCCGCCTCCGACCTGAAAACCTCAACTCTACTTCAGGTTTCTTCACTCTTCTGTCTTTATTAATACGTCTACCTCTTTAAAAACATCTTCCTTTCATTCTGTCAGTTCAATTCCCTTCGGTTCAGCTTATTTGATTCTGCAGGAGGGAAAACTCGCTTGTGAAACAAACATAGTGACTGTCTAAAGGCCTGTAATGCCATCTTATCTCCTACAGATTGCATGTAATGATGTTGTCTCCTGTGATGACGCTCATTTCGTGAAATTTAGGACAAATGTGATTACATGTGTGGGAGAAACAACGGTTGAATTACCAACAATTTGCTGAGTTTAATCACATTTTGTTCAGTGTTTATCACTTTTCTTGTTGAATCAAATGAAAACACACACACACATCACTCTTAGCTCACACACACACACACACACACCACTCTTAGCTCACACACACACACACACACACACACACACACACACACACACACACTCATTACTGGAGAGAAGCCACGATGAGAGTGAACTGCTGTAACTGAAGGTTTGTAGGTTGATCTCTGCAACAGTTGGAAAGCTTACAGTATCGTAGATGTATCAAGCGTCAGCCAGATGCCAGACGTTATGTGTAAAAGAGCCAAAGTAACAACACATGAGACTCATGGTTTTGCAATGTTGCTAGATATTGGAAATAATACACTGTATGAGTTGCGCAAGACATATTTATATTGTAGAAACACATTTAAATCATTGTTGAAAAGTTTATTTTAACCGTGACCCTGGGTTACAAATTCAATTCTGTATCAATTAGAAAATCTCTTGCTGTGTTTTGGAGCAACAACGAACAACAAGAGTAGTTAAACTGCTGAACAAGGGAAATTCATAAGCTTCATACCAACAGCAGATATTTGGTCTACATTATTGAGACTGTCCTCGATAGATAAAAAACAGACGTAGGTTTGGGGTTATTGATTAAATGCCAAAGTTAGACGGTATGTGTTTGGGCAAGTTTAGCGTTAAGACCAATCTTACCTTTTGAGTAACTTTGCTTAAGCCTCCTTAGTCTAAATCAGTGGTTCTCAAATGGGGGTACGCGGACCCCTAGGGGTACGTTGGAGTACTGCAGGGGGTACGTGAGATTTATGTTTATGTTAATGAGAAAAAGTAAGGAAGTTTGAGCATTGTGGGTTTTATATTAACAGTTACACATATTTCAAAACGTGAAGTGTAATAACAGCAGTTCCCTTCCTGTCACTGAGAATAACAAAGGTCCTCAGTGAAGCTCAAGCCCGTGTTTCTCACTAAATTGTAAGTACAACTTATTAAAAAGATCAGTTCCATGCAATATCGTCTTAGTGTTATTGCATGATGTTAAAATTGGTCTGCCATGAATTTTGTGATGGATTGTAAACATTTGAAATGTAGCATTTAAGTGTTTCTCAGTTACAAGGTTGTTGTTCTAATAAATCAGACACTGATGCTGCAGCGCTGTACTGTACCTCTTCATATAGGCATTTCTTCCCTAACAAATTGTTTTTATGCTGATCAGGGGGTACTTGGCTGAATTTCTTTTTCAAAGGGGGTACATTATTGAAAAAAGTTTGAGAATCACTGGTCTAAATCATGCCTTACAATTACTTTTCTGAGTGAGTTTAATAATAGCTAAATTAAGTGATCCATGACTACCATTGGTGCCTTAGCAACGTTCAAAAAGTTGAGTTTGAAACACTTCACTACCAACCCTCAATGGTCGCCATCTTGGCAACATATTGGAAGAGTAAGGGATCAGTAAAACTTGTAAAAAATGCGGCCAAGGAAGCCGCAGGAATACACTTCATGGAGGAAACAACTACACATACAAGACGGCAGATATTTTAGTGTGCGAGAACTGTGGTCAAATGTTGTCAGTAACGCTCCATTTCATTTCAATTTGCCATTAAATTAGACAAATAAATCAGTCAAACGTTGTGATCATCATTTTGGTAAGTGCCTAACAGCCATGCACAATTTATGACAACAATATCATGCCAAAATCCAAGCACTACGCAAGTAAGTGTAAACAGAAGTATCCAAATGGAGACACAGCTCTATAGACTTCTTTCACTTCTTAGATAAACCAAAATATACTAAATCACACAGAGGTGAAACTAATGTTAGCATTCATTTCCACTTATTTCCCAAAAGGCAGACGTGCTCCTTAAAGCCTTCAGCTGCCATGTTGACATTTATTTCATTTCCAGGGTCTTCAGCATCAAAAGCAACCAGTAATGAGGAGGTTAGAGGTCACAGCCTCATATCCGTGATGACAGATGCAACCCAATATGTAACCACAGACTGATGAGCGGGATCCCTCCGGAGCTTTCTTAGTATGACATAATACTACAGAGTTCACGGCCCTCATTAGTCTCCAAGTAGGCCAGGGTGGTGTAACTCTGAAAGCACGTCTGCTGCTACACCAAGCAAATCCATTGTTTAACAACAATCTGAGATCATATTTGACACTTTTATCTTCAAAATGATCCACAAAGAGGAACATACACAAAGACCTAATGGATAGGTGCAGGAATGAGTTCTTAAAAAGGAAATTAGTCGTCAAATGTCAGGTTTTCCAATGGTTAGATGCCTGAAATAAGGTTGTAAAATACATAATCCGCTGTTGTATGTATGAAGCTTTTACGTATCTTCAAAGCGCCGGTTGCTAACAAGTGTCTGAATGAGACGACTAAATGTCATCACGCCCGACATTAGCCGCCTTTAGCTTAGCGGTGGTGACGTGAAGTCATGTGACCGTGTTGTAGTTCCTTTATAGCCCAACATTAGCCACCTTTAGCTTAGCGGTGGTGACGTGAAGTCATGTGACCGTGCTGTAGTTCCTTTATAGCCCAACATTAGCCACCTTTAGCTTAGCGGTGGTGACGTGAAGTCATGTGACCGTACTGTAGTTCCTTTATAGCCCAACATTAGCCACCTTTAGCTTAGCGGTGGTGACGTGAAGTCATGTGACCGTACTGTAGTTCCTTTATAGCCCAACATTAGCCACCTTTAGCTTAGCTGTGGTGACGTGAAGTCATGTGACCGTACTGTAGTTCCTTTATAGCCCAACATTAGCCACCTTTAGCTTAGCTGTGGTGATGTGAAGTCATGTGACCGTGCTGTAGTTCCTTTATAGCCCAACATTAGCCACCTTTAGCTTAGCTGTGGTGACGTGAAGTCATGTGACCGTACTGTAGTTCCTTTATAGCCCAACATTAGCCACCTTTAGCTTAGCGGTGGTGATGTGAAGTCATGTGACCGTGCTGTAGTTCCTTTATAGCCCAACATTAGCCACCTTTAGCTTAGCGGTGGTGATGTGAAGTCATGTGACCGTGCTGTAGTTCCTTTATAGCCCAACATGAGCTTTTTACTTAAAAAATGATAAAGTGGTGTTAATATGTGGAGATTATCCTGCTGAACAAAACATGTAAGTATCACAAACATGTGTTAACCAAAGAGCTTAATTTCTGCAATATTACGAAATCCAATGGAAAAATCCCAGTGGCTTTTAGTATAGAGAACTCTTACAATGCCAACTAACCAAAATATATCTTCCCTGCAGAACTCTATAACTTTCCCAGTCTCCCTTACGGACTTGAAGCCCTCTCAGTTGCCTGGTTATGTGAAAAAACAAACCAAAGAAGAAGGAGGCCTGTGTAACATAAGACACCGTTCACTCTTTCCAGATATAAAAAAAACGTACAATGGCTCGTTTGAAAGCAGCACAGAGAAGTCACATTGTTGAGGATTGCCCAGCAGTGCCTGGGAGGTCATTTGATGCTATTGAGAAGCAAATTAGGAGCTCTGGTTTGCAAAAAAAGAAAATATCGAGGAGCCTTTTTCTTTCTGTTTTTAGCCTGGAAGGATAATGAAATCCTTTCTGCTCAGAGAAAGAAAAGAGAAGAGCGAGGGAGGAAAGACGTCTACAAATCATCCATCTTCATCAGTGAGCGGATAATCAGTTTAACGCTTAGCAGGAAGACATTGACACCCCCACACACACTCACACACACTCCCTCTCCCATGTGTTTGGACAGGCCATGTGCGCACTAACAGATGACTCGGGTGAAAAAGATTTCCACCCTTTTTTAAGGGTCAAGAGCTGCAGACTGACTGTCACTTAACTTGAGAGGTTAAGTGCTGCAGATCTTATGAAAGGTTCTCCCACCATGTTAAAAGTAAGAAAAGTGAAGTTCATGGCAAAAAACTCAATGGATGAAACATAAGGAACTATATGAAAGAAAGAAATACTTTTGAGACCCTTCTTAGTTGATAATTAGTCGATTGATAGAAAACTCTTAGCATTAACAATTTAGATCAATATATATAATTGTTAAAAAGACAAAACACAAGCCACTTCCAGCTACTCAAATTTGACACATTTCTGCAGATTTTTGGGGTTTTTGGACAGATTTATTTTGACTTTACCAAATAGTTTTAACAACTAGTGTTAGTATTAGGGCAGCTATGTCAAAATGGGATTACACTGTCATACTTATTACCAGAAATGTCAAAATGTTTGCATAAAACCACATTATCTTTACCTAAAATGTCAAAATGTCCACAGGTCATTTGTACTCCTTATCTCAAACACTGACCGTGAGTACTTTGCTATCATTTCATGTTTTCTGTGTCTGACTGAGACGACTAAACGCCAACACGCCCAACATTAGCCACCTTTAGCTTAGCATCGGTGAAGGTGAAGTCATGCGACAGTCAGTGGCCATTTCTCAATCGCGAGGATGCTGGCTTGGTAGTCGCGTACTTCCAAGTCACTTCCTTCAGAAACGAAGCAAGTATACTTCCAAGCCACGGCTTCGTAAAACAAAGAAGAATGGAACAGGCTAACAAGTGTGCCACTCTCTCTAACGGTTTCAACATAAACTGTACCGAAAATAAATACCTCAGGATGTCTATCTAATTATGAACTCGCTTTACTTTCACGGAACACATTTTTGGTGATAACAAACAAATGTAACAAAGTAACATATTTACCAACACATGTTCTACGCCACTACATACTTACATTTAAATGTGTGCTGCGTCGGATCAGCCATTCTCCGCAAGGGTTTTTTAATTGGTCCGTGCGCAAAGCATTGTGGGGATTTTAAGGACGCAAAGTCTACCCGTGTGCAGCCTCAACATTTCCCCCAAACCAAGGACGTGGCCTCGGTGGAATTCCAAGTATGCTGGAGATTGGAACAGTCCTTCGGCGGCACTCGATGACGTAGCATCCTTGAAATATTGGCTTGGAAGCCAGTTTCCTCGAGATTGAGAAACAGTCAGTCTTTGAGATCATTTGGATTAATTATCGCAAAGACTGACCATGAGTATGTTTGCTATCATTTCATTTATTTTCTTATGTCGCTGGCAAACGTGTGCTCCCATTTAAGTACACATGTGTGTGAAAGGTATCATGTTGTAATACCAATTTCTTCTTTTGTGTTTTTCATTTTTTCCACAGAATATTTACAATTCAATCCTGCAGCAGGTTTGTGAAGCTTCCTCTGATGGATTTCCTCTCTGGTGCAGAGTTTGACCTTTTCCTGTGAAACTCTATTTTACACAACACTATGACTGTGCTTTTAAAATGAACGTTACAGCTTTTTCTACATGGTGCAAAGTCATTTTCACGAGTCCATAATCATCCAGAGACTGTCTCTCTTTGTTCCTGTTGGTGTGGATGACAGCGAGATAAATCCACCCCCTGGACATGGAGCCGGGCCAAAGCCAAAGGCATGAAAATGCAAAAAAATAAGTTAAACATCAACGGTTAGATAAAAAAAAAGTTGTTAGTGCTTCTCTACAGTTAGATTGCAAGATTACAAGATTACAACCCTGTTATTAAAATGACACGCAGGGGAGAGGGAGAGGAAATAAGCTGCTGCTAATGATTAATACATTTTATCAAAACAAAGCAGAAAACTGCAATTCTGTCATTTAAAGTGCTAACGGAAAGAAATGGAGCAATTACATCCGAATGTGAAGCATTTTTGTTCCTTTCTATCTACTTACTCTATTGGATGCATCAGCTGCTTTCTCTGGAATCCAACATTAAAATAGAAAAGTCACAGGTTTGAAACACAGCCTGATTTTTAACTATGCATGCATTCAGATGTGAGAAGTATACAGAGTACTTTTAGTATCCAGTCTAATCCAATCCAACAGTCCCGCTATAAAGCCTCCCTTCATACAGGTTACCATATTTAAGAGAGGTGTTGACTATTTTTGAGGCTGCTCATAAAATTGCTTTAAAACTACAGGTGTTTCAATTATTTTTTAAATGTTGTTGTATATTCAAAAGACGCACACAGCTGCTAAAATAAAGGAAATAAAGCCAAATGAATGGAGCAATATCGTCAAATATAATTTTGAATCAACCGCCAATTATTTTCTAGATTATGCATTTGTTCTGCAGTCAAAAAAAAGTGAAACAAGTCCATCAGTTTATCAAAGTCCATGAGGATGTCTTGTTTTATCCAATACCCAAAGAAGTCCATTTTTAATATGATATCAAACATAGAAAAGTAGGAAATCCTCCACTTTGCGAGGCTGAAAACTAGAGTTGCAACATTTTGGGAATTTTCAAAGATGGAAACTTTCTGGAAACTTTCTGGAAATGTTCTGCCCCTTTGCAACCCTACTGAAAACTGCATTTTCTAACATTCTGGCTTGAGAAAAGGCGTAAACAATTCATCTATAATCAAAAAAGTTGGCACATCTCTTTCAGTCTATGATTACTAATTATTGCAGCTCTCATCCAGATGTTTAATAAGTCTAAATACACAAGAAAGCAAACTTCTCCCTCTGGTAGAAAGTGTTATTGAGCAACTTGACACTACAGAGTTTAAGGCGGTTTGTGTACGATCAGCACCTGGGAGTCTCAAAGCAAAGTGAGGGAGGGAAAAGGGTGGAGGTTTTCTATTTGGCAAGTACAGAGGCATTTTGTATTTACATATGTAAAAGACTCCATCTGGAGTTCTGTAAACCTCCAACAGTTGGCCTCGCTCCAGACTCCAACAGTCAGGTCAGCTCAGAGTAATGGATGTGAAGCGACATGGTTTGTATACAAAGAAGGAGGCGGAGGTCGAAGTTCTTCTACGTCAGTTTTTAAGAAGAGGCTGCCAAAGAATCTCCTAAACCAGAAAACACAAAGTGAGCCAAGTGTCTCCTCCTCTCAGGACTGGAGGGTGGACTTTTTTGGGCAGAGGTAATGCTACCAGTTTCAGAGCTGGAGGAATCAGTCCTAAATGAGTCAGCAATTTAGCGTTGTAGTTCCTTTATAGCCCAACATTAGCCACCTTTAGCTTAGCGCAGGTGAGGTGAAGTCATGTGACCGTGCTGTAGTTCCTTTATAGCCCAACATTAGCCTCCTTTAGCTTAGCGGTGGTGACGTGAAGTCATGTGACCGTGCTGTAGTTCCTTTATAGCCCAACATTAGCCACCTTTAGCTTAGCGGTGGTGACGTGAAGTCATGTGACCGTGCTGTAGTTCCTTTATAGCCCAACATTAGCCGCCTTTAGCTTAGCGGTGGTGACGTGAAGTCATGTGACCGGGCTGTAGTTCCTTTATAGCCCAACATTAGCCGCCTTTAGCTTAGCTGTGGTGAGGTGAAGTCATGTGACCGTGCTGTAGTTCCTTTATAGCCCAACATTAGCCACCTTTAGCTTAGCGTAGGTGAGGTGAAGTCATGTGTCCGTGCTGTAGTTCCTTTATAGCCCAACATTAGCCACCTTTAGCTTAGCGCAGGTGAGGTGAAGTCATGTGACCGTGCTGTAGTTCCTTTATAGCCCAGCATTAGCCTCCTTTAGCTTAGCGGTGGTGACGTGAAGTCATGTGACCGTGCTGTAGTTCCTTTATAGCCCAACATTAGCCACCTTTAGCTTAGCGGTGGTGACGTGAAGTCATGTGACCGTGCTGTAGTTCCTTTATAGCCCAACATTAGCCACCTTTAGCTTAGCGGTGGTGACGTGAAGTCATGTGACCGTGCTGTAGTTCCTTTATAGCCCAACATTAGCCTCCTTTAGCTTAGCGCAGGTGAGGTGAAGTCATGTGACCGTGCTGTAGTTCCTTTATAGCCCAACATTAGCCGCCTTTAGCTTAGCGGTGGTGACGTGAAGTCATGTGACCGGGCTGTAGTTCCTTTATAGCCCAACATTAGCCGCCTTTAGCTTAGCTGTGGTGAGGTGAAGTCATGTGACCGTGCTGTAGTTCCTTTATAGCCCAACATTAGCCACCTTTAGCTTAGCGGTGGTGACGTGAAGTCATGTGACCGTGCTGTAGTTCCTTTATAGCCCAACATTAGCTTTTTACTTCAGAAATCATAAAGTGATGTTAATATGTGGAGATTATCCTGAACTAAATGTGTAAGTATCATAAACGTTTGTTTGAAACAGAGATTATTTTTCTGCAATAATACAAAATATTAATAGCAATTTGTAAGTTTTTCTAAATCACTCAGCCCTCAATGATTTGGAAATGTCATGGCATGTTTACCCTAGCCAAAAAATGTGGGTTTTCTCAATTGATCTTCAAGCTTTGCCTGAAACTGGAATCACCTGACCTATTATTTTGTTGTGAAATAAAACATTTAAATGCATCCGACTTTCGTGAAGAAAACCCCCCAAAATCCACAAATAAATAGAACATTTGAGTCTGTCCTTTCTTACATGATAATTCCTGTATTTTTTAAATAAGGCTCTGTTTTCACTTCCTTACAACGATAGCAAGCTCGTCAACTTTCTCAAGTCAGTCATGTGAGCCATATTCTAAATCACCCCAATAGAACAATCAGCTTCCTGCGAGTATTTTTAAAATACAAAACCCTTTATTGCCCCATCTCTATCTGTGCATCCTGAAAGATTTCTATTTGTTTTCTCAGTTGAACTAAGGAGAGGTGAGAATGTTATACCTAACGTCTGTCCTCCTCCTGGTGGTGTGTCAGACTTTCCATGACAGTGCAGATCTCTCCAGCTGTTCTCAAGCTGCTCTGAAACCTCTGCTATTGCTCTAGATCGTTTCTTTCCTGCAGGTTTTCTTCAGCCTGAAACCCAGGACAGCTCGACCTGTTGCAGAAGTCCTTTTATGCACAGAGTTTTTTTTTTGGACGCTGCCCAGTGAGACGTTGTCCACGTAGAAACTGCAACTAATCTTCCAGGCAGCGTTTCCTGGCAGGACTCTTTGGATCTGCTCGTAAAGGTTTATCACTCCGACAAACAAGCAGCCGAACCTTCAAACTGTCCAGGTTTCAAACTCCAGACGGCTGTCGAGCAGGGGGGGGGGGGGGGGGGGGGAGTAGTGGAGTTCAAATACTTTGCTACTGTACTTAAGTACATTTTTCTGGTATCAGTACTTTACTCCACTACTTATTTTTCTGACAACTTTTTACTTTGACTTCTTACATGTTGAACTCAAATACCTGTACTTTCTACTTCTCACATGTTGAACCCAAATACCTGTACTTTCTACTTCTTACATGTTGAACACAAATACCTGTACTTTCTACTTCTTACATGTTGAACCCAAATACCTGTACTTTCTACTTCTCACATGTTGAACACAAATACCTGTACTTTCTACTTCTCACATGTTGAACCCAAATACCTGTACTTTCTACTTCTTACATGTTGAACCCAAATACCTGTACTTTCTACTTCTTACATGTTGAACACAAATACCTGTACTTTCTACTTCTCACATGTTGAACTCAAATACCTGTACTTTCTACTTCTTACATGTTGAACCCAAATACCTGTACTTTCTACTTCTCACATGTTGAACACAAATACCTGTACTTTCTACTTCTTACATGTTGAACACAAATACCTGTACTTTCTACTTCTTACATGTTGAACTCAAATACCTGTACTTTCTACTTCTTACATGTTGAACCCAAATACCTGTACTTTCTACTTCTTACATATTGAACACAAATACCTGTACTTTCTACTTCTCACATGTTGAACTCAAATACCTGTACTTTCTACTTCTCACATGTTGAACTCAAATACCTGTACTTTCTACTTCTTACATGTTGAACCCAAATACCTGTACTTTCTACTTCTCACATGTTGAACACAAATACCTGTACTTTCTACTTCTTACATGTTGAACACAAATACTTGTACTTTCTACTTCTCACATGTTGAACACAAATACCTGTACTTTCTACTTCTCACATGTTGAACTCAAATACCTGTACTTTCTACTTCTCACATGTTGAACACAAATACCTGTACTTTCTACTTCTTACATGTTGAACTCTAATACCTGTACTTTCTACTTCTTACATGTTGAACACAAATACTTGTACTTTCTACTTCTTACATGTTGAACTCAAATACCTGTACTTTCTACTTCTTACATGTTGAACACAAATACTTGTACTTTCTACTTCTTACATGTTGAACCCAAATACCTGTACTTTCTACTTCTTACATGTTGAACACAAATACCTGTACTTTCTACTTCTTACATGTTGAACACAAATACTTGTACTTTCTACTTCTTACATGTTGAACTCAAATACCTGTACTTTCTACTTCTTACATGTTGAACACAAATACTTGTACTTTCTACTTCTTACATGTTGAACCCAAATACCTGTACTTTCTACTTCTCTCATTTTCCAAACAGGCTGGTTCCTTTAGTCTGAATGTGTGTTTGGTGGCGTGATCATTATTATTTAGAGTCATTGCGTGCCTATTGATTTGAACACGATCCGTGTATCCATCATTTCCTGGTCTTCTCTAAAGAAGAGGGACCAATGGAAACGTTGTCATGTTGCCGTTGTTCAGCATGGAAACATTCATTAGCTAACAATTACATTATTGTTCTATTAATATAAAGGGAGGTCAGGTACTCTTTAAAACAGCTGCTAGTTATGGGTACTTTTTACTGAAGTACATTTCAAAGCCTCTTTACTTTGACTTGAGTAAAGAAGTTTAGTCAGTACTTCTACTTTTACCAGAGTATTTTTAAACACGAGTATCTGTACTTCTACTTGAGTTAAGGATGTGTGTACTTTTACCCTCTCTCATTGTTAACATTCACGGCACAAAGCCTCTCTTATCCGTCTCCTCTCGTCTCTCAGAGCCAACAACTTTCTAATCTCCAGAGTGCTTTCAGACAGTTTGGAGAATCTGTTTTAGGATAAGGAGCTATTTTTCAGTTAGATTCTAGGGATACGAGACACAGATGGATTTAAGCCATTGTTTGGTTTCTGTGCAGAACAGACTTCATGTTCCTGTGAGCCACAAGTGTTAAAAACCTGCTTCAGAGTGTTAAAAAATGACTTTTACGAGGATAAGTTCTGCCATATATTCACACAGTGATAAATAACTCTTTAGACTTATGTCATTTGGGTTTGTCAGTGCACTAAAAGGGTAAAAATGTAATATTTTACATAGCTCAAAACCATTAGAAAATTATAGTTTAATAATCAGTATAAGAACCTTAGGTTGTTCTTAGTCCTAATCAAGTCTTAAGTAGACAAAATACTTTCAATTAGTAAACTTAAAGATGCCTTTCATAGCAGAGGTGTGTATCTTCAACAGAGCACCGTGGATGGACCAAATGTTGGATATTTTAGCGTCTTTCAGTTAATGATTGATCATGAAAGTGTTCTCAAAGCTGGTGAAGGTGCAGCTAGTCTGAATGACTTTGTATACTGCAGGGTAGCTGGTGGATTTACTCCAGGTGGAACTAAAGTCTGATTTAACACTTGATTATATTTACCATCATTCATCCACATCTGGAAAGTAACTAAAGGGATTAAATACATGGAGTGGAGTAAAGTAGATCATTGACCTCTGAACTGTAGTGGGGTAGAAGTACAGAGAAGCAGAAAAGGTTACTTGAGTAGAGTATTTGAGTAAATGTACTTAGTTACTTCCCACCTCTGGCTCCTGGTAACTGAGTGTTTATATCACAGAGCTGGTGGTTTACACAGTAACTCATGTCAGTGTAGACTCTGTTTACACTGAGGGAACAGAGAGTGTGACTCAGTGTTGCCCAAGGACACTTCAACAGAGTTATTTATCTTCCTATTAGCCTAGAGAAACAGAAACAGATCACACGGAACAATCCCTCCTGCTTTCATACTTTTCATTATCAAAGTCTTTTTCTACATTAGCTTCTTCTCTGTAAAGAAAGCCTGGGGGTTTGAAGAAGAGTTTCCACGCGGCGAGAGGAAGAGGAGAAAACACACTATTCTACATCTATGATGACGCAATTTATGTATTTTCGGTAAGTGTTGCAGCGAAGACGGTGCTGTAACCTGGGCTAAAGTGTTGTTATTTGTAATTGAATACATTACAACACATTTTGTGACTAAAACAAATACCAACAAACAGTTTGGATGTGTGAATAATGTATTTATTAGAGATCTCCCGATCCGATCATGTGATCGGGGATCGGAGCCGATCGCGTGATTTTCAAAAGTTCGGAATCGGGAGAAAAAAATCGGGGATCGGGATTTTTTTTTAAAAGATTTTATTTTAAATACTTTTTTTTATTTTGTATTCAATGTTACAAAACAAAAATGACCATGTTCAAGTCTTAAAGTCATCCTGAGGCCTTAGTTTTGGTTTCAAATTACAGAACATCATGTATGTGTTGCTTCTTTGGGGCTTGTTTTCAGAGACCTGCTTATTTCTCTCAAATCTGGCAACAGAGTGGGCGCAGTGTCTAATAGTAGCAGTAAGCTAACGAGTACTGATAAGCTTTATTTTGTTTTGATCCAATGCTGCACAACTGAACTGATCCAATGCTGCTGTGAAAGAAAGAAGCTATATCCATGTTGGATAGTATATCCAATTTAAATAAAAAAATAACCTTAAGGGACAACTTGAATGCTTTTCTTCTCTTAATGCATTGCATAAAGATCGGATCGGGAAAAATCGGTATCGGCAAATTGTCAAAATCAATTGATCGGAATCGGATCGGGAGCAAAAAAAGGTGATCGGGACATCCCTAGTATTTATTACCCCAAACTCCTTTTAATGATCTGTATCTTGGGCCAAAGTAACTAAATAAAGGTAACCAAACTAAAACTGTCACTAAGTCATTGACAAAATCTCTGTTACCTAATCAAACACCAATTATGGTATTTTATATTTTGTTACACCTTCTTTGTCCCGCATTAAATAACTGAAGCGACGCTACAAGAGGAGGAGACGGTTTCTATTTGGTTTCATTTATTTGCACGAATGACTAAAAATAGGCCGTGCAGGAGCAATAGAAACTTCAGAGGAGACACAGAGATAAAGTTACAGCATAAATGAGATACTCTTTAAAAAATACTTTTATAGTGGATTTTTTAACACAAAAAATGGGTGACAGTGTTAGTCAGTTTTTCTCAAATGTGACATCATGAACGGGTTCGGCTCTAGACATCTGCTACTTATTTAATCTCTCTTTCTAACTTCTTAAAGCCCTCATAGATGGATCAGTAACGAGGAAGAGGAAGAGGAGGAAACACACCCACTGACAGAAACTGGTTTACAGCCAACGGCGGTTGGAAAGAGATAAAGTTACAGCATAAATGACATCAGATACTCCTTAGAAAATAGACTTAGTGGGGCTTCTTCAACACGGAAAACACAGTAAAAATGGCTAACATTGTTAGCTGGTTTTTTTTCAAATTTGACGTCCTGAACGGGGTTGGGGTCTCGATATCTGCTACTTGGTTTCAACACCCTGGTTCACGGAGGATACCAAAAAAGTCCTAGAAAGGCGAGGTAAACTTACAGTAACTAATGTGCATTTAAAAAGAGGAATAGTTTCGGCGAAATCTAAAAAGGTACCATGGGGTCAGATTAGAATTTTCCAAAGGGGGATCGTTTAGCATGTAACACTTGAAATAACCAAAGGACAAGTTAAACCAGAAAGTTTCTTAATGTCTTTCATTTTTGTAATAAACGTTGAATTGCCGTGTGTTGAAAGATGCTATATAAATAAACTTGCCTAACTTATTTAATCTCTAACTTTTTGAAGCATTCGTACTGTAGGTGGATCAGTAATGTTAGTCAGTGTTTGAAGAAGAGTATCCACATGGCGAGAGGAAGAGGAGTAAACAGCATCTCTCTGACAGAGCCACAGTGTTCTCATGCAGACACCAAAGTATTCGACACAGAGCCTCTATTGACCGGTGACGCTACAAGAGGAGGAGGCAGTTTTGATTTGGTTTCATTTATTTGCACAAATGACTAAAAATAGGATACAGGTGCAATAAAAAAAAGGGGGGGGTAAAGTGCTTTAGAAAATGCAGTTACCATTTACCAATAAAACAAAGTTACAGCATGAACAATAGGAATGGGAGTAGTCTGGGATTATAAACTTTAGTTGTATGATTATTTGTTTGTGTTTTCACCCATTATGATTATGCATGTTATTAAATATGGTATTCCTGCCATGCTTTGTTTAATCTCTTGTTGGCTGTTGTGTTTGTCTTCTATGTTAGAAAAGAGAAACATGATTTCAGACCCAAAGAAGTCTGAACTATGGCTTTACACCAAGCCCCCAAGAAGTGCGCCGGACTCTGAGGAAAATATTAGTTGTGTCCAAACGGCGGTACTGCAAGTCCGTGATGTCCCTGGGCCCAGAAAGACTTGTTCCCATTGACCAACATTGGGAAAGAGTGGTCTGTAAAACCTTTTTTAACCAAATAAACTACTAGGGCTGAACGATTAACCGATTTTAAATCGAAATCACGATTTGAAATGATGCGATTATCAAATCGCAAAGCCTGCGATTTTTTTTACCAATTTTTTTTTTTCTTCTTCTCGTGTGTCAGTCCTCCACACCAATCAGAAGTGCTGTGCTCCACATGTACCAGCCATTGTTAACCAATCAGAAGTGGCCCATGATAGAAGGTGATAGACAGATTGATCCAATGACCTGCCAAGTATTTTTGAAAGTGCCTGCCCTTTCCAAATGGCTTCCAATGGAGCTCTCCTAGATGGTTTGGGGAACCATCTGAGTCAGGTTAGTAATGCTCCATCACATGTTTCTATCACAGGGTGAATCTTAAACTGAAGCTTGACTTTAAAGCAACCCAACGGAAGTTTCATGTAAGTTTAGTTCTTTCACTCGTAGCTCGGGCTGCGGGGGTGCTAGAGACGGGAGCACGTTGATACGACCTTCCTAGCCGGAGTTATGGCCGCATTTTACAATAAACTTACGTTGGGTCGCTTAAAAACAAATATCGCAATTAAAATCGCAATATCTGTCAGAAAAATCGCAATTAGATTTTTTCCCAAAATCGTGCAGCCCTATAAACTACCCAGTATGAACATTTGAATAGCCCTTATTAAAAACATTCGGTCCTCAAGTTGTAAAATGTGCTAATAACGTTATTCTGAAAGTGGGATCTCGGGGGCGGGGCTTAAGGGGCAACTCAACTGTGCATGCACTGTGACTGCACATAGGGGTACTTCTGCTCTGACAGCCAGGCATGCTGGGTAATCTGTGACGTTTCGCTCTCTCAAAAGTTGGGCCATTTTGTCCTCATGCGCCAATGAGCAGCTCTCATCGGAAAGAACGAGACCCCGCCTCCCACGCTGTATCCAGTTCTTATTATACATCCATGCTTTACACTGCTTCTTAAGCTCATTAAAAAGATTTGAAACTGAATGCCAAGAGGTAGAAAACACTATTGGTAAGGTTTCTTTATCACATAAAACCCTCCAGAAGTAGGTGACAGCCTTTTTCTTACTTCACGTCATGAACGCGCTAAAGAAGCAGGTTTAGAAAATAATTCTAGACATTGTTTTTATCTTCTAGAGATCTGCTGCTACCTGTTCAGTCTCTCCTTTGATCTCTCAACGCAAAGTCTGGCATTGTTTTGAAAGTGCAAACAGGAACCAAGAAGAAGAATTTGTGTTTATTGGGGTTATATTTTGTTTCTGTCAAATTTGAATAAAGTTTGTTTAATGACGATCAGCCAGATAAACACTGACATGTCTGTCAATGGACTCTAGCTCTGAGGAGAGGCTTTTAATCGTATGTTTTGTACGTTGAATATTATAATAATAGTCCAAATATCTGTTGATTTTACTTATTGTATATTCACGCAGAAATGAGCCGGGTTTCCTTCACTGCTGATCAAAAGATAATTCAATTACTGTTAGATTAATTTAGTTTATATCTTCATTTCAATTCAATACACTTGTTTAAAGTTGATTTGGAGGAAAGCTTCTGCTAAATGAAAGGAAATGTAATACTGTCACAAGTTATTTAAGCCAAAAATCAAAGACGATTTTAACTTTTCAAGCCAAAACAGACTTCTAAAAAAACAAAAGCGAAAGGAAAAGGGTCAAAGAAAGCCTAAAAAACACTTAAAGGGGACCTATCATGCAAAATCCTCTTCTCCATGTCTCTTCTACACCAACATGTGTTCCATCTTCTTCATGTCTCTTCTACATCAGCAATCAGCAACCAAGGTAACCCCCCCCCCTTATCACCTGAATCTCCTCCTAGAGCACCATTGAGTTCTTTTTAACCAAATCTCTCTCAGAGGGGCGTGGGGAGGGGCTCCTTATTTTCATCTAAAGTAACAGACAGAGAATCAGCACTTTGGAAACAGGGCTGAAACAGAGGGGATTATGGGTAATGCTGCAATGATCTGTTTGGTGTTTCAGCCAATCAGAGACAGGCTCTGTATATATCTGAGACCTGTGATATATTGATGAAAAACAGTATAATAGGGGACCTTTAAAGCCTCAAAATATGGATAAATAATAAGCGAAAAGGTTTGAAATAATACCAATGGTGCTGTTGCAGAAGGCAGAACAACTAAATTGTAATCTGGCAGATCTGAGCGAACCACATCCATCACACGGAGCCTCGTTCCTCTGCAGAGAATCCAATAAAGATACTATTTAAATGGATTAAGAGCCTCATTGTCTAACGACTGTCTGTGCTGGACTTAAATCCCCAAACCCTCGCTGCTGGAGGAACTGTGCCACCCTCAGGGATTATTAACGGAGAGGATTGTTCCCAAACACAACAGTGGGTTCAGATATGATGAGAAACTACACGAGTTTTGGACGAACACTTAAAACAAATTATGTTTTTGAAGATTTTTGATGTAAAAGTTGTGAGAAAACACAATATCAGACATTTTGAAATACCTTCTTAATTTCTACACGTTCTACTTTTTATTGAGATCACATCTCTGATTGAGAACGTCATAAGTTATGTCGTGTAGTATATTAATTCATAAATCTATATGGTTTTAAAATCTATTGGTCACTTAAAATAAAGTCAGAGTTGAAATATTTCTATGAAGAATGAAAAGTGATCCTGTATTTCAGAAGGACATTTTAACAATGTTAGTACTATTGAGTGTTATTGATAAGAATAGCAACAATTAAACAAATCCCAATTGGTTAAATAATAGATCTATAAACTCAAAATGGAAATATCTGGTCAATTAAATATATTGAATAGAAAATAATAACTAATGAGAGTTAAAAGACGGAGCGCTGGACGTCAGATGAATCCCCAGAAGAAGGCAGACAGGAAGTAAACACTAACAGGAACAGGAACACGGTACAGGCTCTGCGGTGTTTAAGGACTTGTTACAGGAACATAAACTGTGAACAGAGTTGGACAGTGCTGCCATAAAGTTGTTGTTCCAGCCGTGTTTTCTTAGCAGAAGAAAAACGATCAAAAGTCAATAAAATAATTTCAATTAGGGATGTCCCGATCATCTTTTTTTGCTCCCGATCCGATTCCGATCATTTGATTTTGACGATACCGATTTTTCCTGATCCGATCTTTATGCAATGCATTGAGAAAAAAAGCATTCAAGTTGTCCCTTAAGGTTATTTTTTTAATTAAATTGGATATTCTATCCAACATGGATATAGCTTCTTTCTTTCACAGCAGCATTGGATCAGTTCAGTTGTGCAGCATTGGATCAAAACTAAATAAAGCTTATCAATACTCGTTAGCTCACTGCTACAATTAGACACTGCGCCCTGCCCACTCTGTTGCCAGATTTGAGAGAAATAAGCAACCAGGTCTCTGAAAACAAGCCCCAAAGAAGCAACACATACATGATGTTCTGTCATTTGAAACCAAAACTAAGGCCTCAGGATGATTTTAAGACTTGAACATGGTCATTTTTTTTTGTAACATTGAATACAAAATAAAAAAAAAGTATTTAACTTTTTTTTTTTAAATTAAAAAAATCCCGATCCCCGATTTTTTGAAAATCACGTGATCGGCTCCGATCCCCGATCACGTGATCGGATCGCGACATCTCTAATTTCAATTAATATTGGGAGTCGAGTCGTTAGTTTGTTTAGTATATGGCCGTGTAATAAGCGGGATAATGTGCAGCGACTTGGTCATTATGGTCAGGTGTACTTTTCCCCACAATGACCGCCTCGCTGCACATTATCCCTTATGAGAGAATTAGGCCCATGTTGAGAATATTAAGACCCAAAGTCATCTACAACAACGTCCGTCCTTACAATAAATCAGCTCTAATTAGAGGGTTATTGAGGAAAAACTCTCAACTAATGGCCTAGTACTTGTAGAATATGGACATTTAGAATAAGGCATTAATACGTGTTATAATAAAGAGCCTATATACTGCTGATATGTAATTAACAACTAGTTGATGGTGAATTTGTGAACCTTAATATAAAGTGTTACCAAAATAATATATTGAGATTGAAGAGGGTTTCAGCAAAAATGGAAAAGAATTGCATTCATTTCCCCAAAAAGAGAGTTCAGTGTTTCTGTCCCTTCACCCCTCACTCTCTGAACCCCCCACCCTCTCTCTATTTTCAGCGACAGGCGAAGAAGAAAAACAGTTGAAGGGTCTGAAAGTGTCTGAGCGGTTTAATGATGCAATCTGCCAGAAACACATCCCTCCTCCCCCCCTCTCCTCTCCCCAAAATCTCCCTCTCCTCTCCACGATGACATCATCCTGTGCAGCAACACGGCGGGGAAGAGTCGCGCGGCTGCAGTCGCTGGAAATAAACGTTTCCAACAGCAGTTACGTTATTTCCGGCTGTCAGAGCACGGAGAAATGTTTCCATTATGACCGACTTCATGTGTTTGTAATTATAGAGGGAAGCGTGGGACGTAACGGCGAAAAGAGACTCATTAAAGCTCAAATCTGTTTTTAAAGCATTTTCTTGAATGAACACGATGTATCTTTACAGAATGCTTGTTGTATGTTAACGTCTTAATGCATGGATGTCTCAATGTATTAGTACTTCGGGGTTTTTTTTGTTTTGCTTGACTGCTTTGGTGTGATATGAGGCTATACTAACCACATTGTACTTGATTGAATTAAGCTTTTACGTTGTTGGGTGAAATGCACTCATAAGTCATTTCTAACGTCTTTTGTTGATATGTTTGGCTGTTAGCCTCGGTTGTGAACAACTGGAGGTCATAAAAGACCCACATTTTATTTCTAGAGAGCTTAAAATCTAGTTTTCCTGAAAGAAAGTGGAAAAATGTGTTGAAATATCTAAAAGTAAATATCTTTCAAGAATAAGAATAATTGTCAGTATGTTGAAGTAACACAGAACTAGGCAGGCTGGTTAACTTGCAAACAAAAAAGAAAAGTCAATAAAGTTTATTTGTGTCAATAAAGGCTAATAAGGGATTTTATAAATTGGAGATTTTTGCTGATGCATGCATTCAATACTGTTACTCGACAATAAGACACTTCGGTTTTAGCACGATACTTTCAGCACGCCGCCATCTTCGGATAACACATACAACACGTGACTCCAACGTAACACTTGACAACATCCGGTAACACTTCCGGTTCTTCACAATAAAAGTGAACACATTCAACAGAAACAGAAATACCGCATGTAAGTTAACAAATACCCCTAAAAACCAAGAACGCATGAAGGACTCAGTGCAGTATTACAGAGTGAAGTCCTTTAGTCCTCAGCAGTGTGTTTACAGACAGCGCTAGAGGACAGATGGTTGTTACAGGGTTTAGATGTTGGTGTTTTGAAGAGAGTGAACGGTCAGTCTCTCAGGATTAACCCTCTCAGCCTGAGCTCATCAGATCTGAACAACACCGATTCTCCTTCAGTACAAACACACCCTGACTCTCCTTCAGCACAAACACACCCCGACTCTCCTTCAGTACAAACACACCCTGACTCTCCTTCAGCACAAACACACCCCGACTCTCCTTCAGCACAAACACACCCTGACTCTCCTTCAGCACAAACACACCCCGACTCTCTTTCAGCACAAACACACCCCGACTCTCCTTCAGCACAAACACACCCTGACTCTCCTTCAGCACAAACACACCCCACTCTCCTCCAGCACGAACACACACCGACTCTCCTTCAGCACAAACACACCCCGACTCTCCTTCAGCACGAACACACCCCACTCTCCTCCAGCACGAACACACACCGACTCTCCTTCAGCACAAACACACCCGACTCTCCTTCAGCACGAACACACCCTGACTCTCCTTCAGCACGAACACACACCTCCCGTTCAGAAAGGGACAGGAGAGAGGAATCAACTAAGGCTTATTCCTGCACACAAGACTCAAAAACGATAATCTAACCATTTGTATTGATTCTGAATCGTTTCCAATCCCTCATCAAATACAGGTTCATCTTTTAACGTTTGGAAGGAACTCACGATATTACAAATCAATGTGTTGGTTCCCTCAAAACACTCTTTGACCCTAACCGAGGCGCCACCTACTCAAAAAGTGAAGTCTCAATTTAGCAAAAAAAACTGGGAACTGAATCCAAAATGAAACAGTCTTTCCGAACTTGACCTTTAACAAATATCCAATTCATTGTTTGTTACATTTTTTGGGGCAATGATACCAACAAATAGCCATTTGCCACTTCTCAAATGTGATTGTCGGGAAAAAAGACATTTGAATGTGTTAACGTTGGCTGTGGGAAACTGCTTTGCTCTTTTAGGACACCAAACAGATCAAATGGTTAAGGGAAAATGCAATGGCTAGATTAGTTCATAATGAAAAACCAAAATATAATGAATTGTTGCTTCTCAAATGAGATTGTTGGATATGCGTGTTTGATATATCCTTGGAAACAAGAAATGTGATGTCAAAGCCACTTTGTTTGGCATAACGAAGTGGACATATTCAAAACATATTAACCCTTAAAAAACGACTCAATAGGCGCTTTCACACCGGGGTACTTTTCCCAGGAATAGTTCCGATAGTTCCTGGGATTTTGCGTTCACACCAAAAAGATCTGGAACTAGAACTTTTTTTTTTGCGAACCTTTTCACCCCTTTGTAGTCCCTGCTAGAGAGCATGGAGTGATGAGGAGGTGTCTGCGTTCTGGCGATTTACTCTGAAGGCTTCAGTAGAAGCTGCTTGGAGTCCCAGCAGCTTCTACTGAAGCCAGTCCCCAACTCTAGGGACTTCAGGCCGGGGACTTCGGGTGGCAGTATACGCCGTGAAGTTACTCCGGTGTGAACGCGATCTGCTCTTTAGTTCCGGGAACTAAAGAGTTCTGATGAATTAAAGAGTTCTGATGAATTAAAGAGTTCTGATGAACTAAAGAGTTCTGATGAATTAAAGAGTTCTGATGAACTAAAGAGTTCTGATGAACTAAGTACTGGAAACTAAGTACGGCTAAGTACTTGGTGTGAAAGCGCCTAAGGAAACTGTTTTGGTTATTTTGGACAACAAATAGACCAAGAAAGTTGAGAGTGAACAGAAAGAATACTAATGTGTTGTTTGTGTCATACCTTCTCACCATGTGGCCAAACTGAACCAAAGATATCGAAGACATGACATTTTACCCAGAAAATGCAACCCTTACTACACAAAGGCAAAAAACCAGCTGCCAACAAATAAATAAGCATAAAAACACTCACAAAAGGCCAAAAAGCCGCTCTCACAAACCCCACAGTGGGAGAAATGAACACTGCTTATTAATCGTTGATTCTGCAGGAAAACACATCTTAGTTTTTCTGATCAGCGTCCGCCTGCTAAAGCCAATTAAGTGATCAAGGAGCTTTTTGCTTTACGAGCTGACGAGTGTAAAACAGGCTCTGAAACGTGACATTGATCGGACTGACAGAGGCGGGGGGGGGGGGGGTTAAATGAAAACGCTGATTGGGGGTCTTCTGATTGCTCTAATGGCAGATGGAGCCTTGCAGACGGGATTCAGAGGATACTGAGCACGCAGTAATGCCAGCTCCACTCAGATCAGGAGGAGAAAGACGTTAAGTGCTTTCGTCAAGTTGAGGAAGAGATACGAGAAACAGAGAGATGAGCATTCGTTCTGTTGAGGATTCAAGGAGTGGAGTTTAAACATTTAAACAACAAGAGAGGCCGAAAACAAGAAGTCAAACGTATTTCTGTTTCTTTCCACACAGCTTGGTAGAGACGCACTTTGAAACTTGTAAAGTCAACGTTACTTCAGTCGGTTAGAGAAGTTTCCTTTAGCCCTGGTTGCATCCGATATGATATTTCACAGCATTTCCAAACTGATATTGTGCATTAGAAATGAAAGTTGAGATGATAACTTAGTCTTTAGGCATTACATGATGTAGTATTTTAAATAGTTTACCACACAAAATACTGAAGGCTTATAAAGCTCCCTATCGCTTACAAGTAGGCATTTCTTCATATAGGAAGTTCAGTTGTTGGCATATATATTGCTTTATAACTACATATGGTTTATACTATTCTTAAAGTGGATTTTAAGAGTAACAAACAGCTTCAGAGCGAAAGCACATTGTTAACCTTCTGCTGCTTTCAGGCGCTCAACAATCATTTGAAGGAATTCAGAAATCTACTTTAATTAGATGTTAATTGTTGTCAGATTAAACCAATTGGATGGATGTCTGATCTTCAAACAAACAAACGGCGAATGCTCCTAAAATCACAGTTTGTTTGTTTGAGTGCTTCTTCCTCTCTTGTTGTCAGTTTGTCTTCCTGCAGAGAGAAGTCGACCTGAACAAACGCCCGCTGACACTTCCACCCTCACATTTGTTTTCCTGCGAGCTGACAGATGAATATTTATGTTGCTCTCCGCCTCCCGACAGCTGATGACCAACATGTGGACTGACGTGTTGCTCCTTTCAGAAATATCTCAACCCTCATCGTCTGCTCAGGTTTATAGATAGAATTGTTTGTGTGATGATGCAATGTGTTTAGTGTGTGTTGATTGTTGTTTACCTGCCCGAGGACTGCAGATGGAAATGAGCCATGAGCTACAAGCTGGCATAATTCATGTCTTCTCTTTTCTGAGATGAATGTGTTTTTATTCATGGTCCCAAATAAATACATCATATTTATTCTCAGCTTTTAACATTTAATTAAACAGTTGTTTTTTTAAAGTTTTTTTTAACATTTGAACAGTGGGGAGAAGGGGACGAAGAAGAGGTAGAACAACAAGAACAACAACAAAGGATAGAAGAGGAAGAATAAGAACAACAACAACAACAACAAAAACAACAGTGGGGAGAAGAGGACGAAGAAGAGGGAGAACAACAAGAGGAAAAATAAC
>NC_136907.1:78021892-78066892 GCF_949606895.1 Notothenia rossii | reverse complement strand
ATATAAGACGCTGCAGTGAAATGGGAATCGTGCATGGTGTCATCATGTGAACATCGTGCTAACAGCTGCAGCCACATGAGCATAATGTAAGGACTTTCCAACCTGCAGAAGAAGAAGAAGAAGAAGAAGAAGAAGAAGAAGAAGAAGAAGAAGAAGAAGAAGAAGAAGAAGAAGAAGAAACTTCTACAGCAGTCCTGTGATATTCCCCCTGAGAGCTCCGATGCTCAGTGGAGACTTTATGCTGCTGTGATTGAAGTATTAGTGCAATAATCAACAAACATGTATATTCTAATAGCTAATTTGCTCATATGTATCTGTTTTCATTGTCAACTGAATATGTTGGGTGTGTGATTAGCAAAAAGAGGGATTCAAAGAAGTTAAATTGGGCCCCAGCAGCTTTTAATTGGCATTGTTTGATCACTTTACGTTGAATTTAAGTCCATGTAGACTTCCATGATGTTATACAAGGTGCTGAGTGTACTAATCAAATAATCATCAAACTCTCTGTTTTTATCATAGTAAACTGAATATTTCTGCTTTGCCACGTGCAAAAATACTTTGGGCTGTAGTAACTTTATGGCAGTATTTTGATTTTGAGCACCTCAATGTTGATCCAAACATTGGAAAGGGTTGTCAATAATGAGATAAAGCCATGTCTGCAGCCTTTAATAACCGCACTGTAGGTCCTGGTGCATACTGTAGTTCTGCTATGTTCCTATCTCCTACAGTATACTGCTTTTGTCTCTTTGTTATCATTGTAAACTACATATCCTGGGTCTGCAGTTTGCAAAAAAGGAATTTGAAGCCTTCTGTTGACACTTTCTGATGCCATTATTTACACTCAAATGTTAATGAAAACATTGTTAAGATAGTCAATGGTCACATAATGCAATGGCTGCAGCCCCTATAAAGTCAATTTAACATGTGTGTCATTTAACTTGGTGCGTAGCCTACTGCGTAATGATTTCTGATGGGGAATGATTCTGCCCATGTGCTAAGAATAGTGATTGTATGACATTTCGGTGTACTTTTTGACATTTGTAACCTCCATTTGGACAGCTTTGATGCTTTATCTGAAGGCCTACTTACATTTGAACAGTTTAAATGTTTTATTTCTAGATTTACTTGGCAAAGAATTGGAGGAATACCATAAGAAAGCCACAGTTTTCCAAAGCATACCACTTTTTGACATCTTTAACCTCCATTTGGACAGTTTGTATGCTTTATCTGGATGCCTACTTACATTTAAACAGTTGTAATGCTTTATTTCTAGATCTACTGAGGAATACCATAAGAAAACCACAGTTCTTCCAAGACACCCCCCCCTCTCATCATGACTGTAAAACATGTGGACTTGAACTTGTGACATTTTGCGGCTCCACACTTTTTCCTCCACAAAAAGCTAGAGACACCGAGCAGCAGCGGCTCAAACACCCGGCGGAGGTGCACCGGAGCCCGGGCACAGCGACCCGGAGCTCCCCGGTGAAATGTGACTCACCCTCGGATAACTCCAGCTCCAATTCGGCCAGTCTGGCCCGAACCTCCGCTGGCAGAGGAACCGGGTCCCGGTCCGCCATCCTGCAGCAACACACCGGGGTAAATCTCCCTTTTTCCCGGTGTTTATCCTGCTTTTCTGCGTGTTTTCTCTGCTAAACCTCCCCGAAATATCCACAGTGATTCAAGCTGAGTCTCTGCTCCTTGTGGCAGCAGCTGAAGGTCTGCAAACAGCTGCGTCAAACTGCGTAAAACCACGATGAAAGGTACTTCCGGTGGAATCATTAAGAAAATAAAAGTCCGAGTGGTAGGCTTTTATATATTTTTTAATCGTTGAGAACGTTTGGGTTTTAAAATACTTCATTACAAGTTAAGTTAATGTATACATTAATTAATTTCACGCAAGAAAAATTCCTACGTTAACAAAAAAATGTAGACTTTTATTTTGTTAAATAATTGAGAAAGTTTGATTAAAAAAAATAAACATCTTTAAAAAATACTAAATAGCAAGTTAAATAATGTATTAATTAATACATTTCACACAAGAAAAATCCCTGCGGTAACAAAAATAATCCGATTGGTAGGCTTTTTTTTTTTATTGTGGTAAAAATCCTCCTCTTTTTGAACTTAAAAATACTTAATTACAATTTAAATGAATGTTTAATTAATTTTACAGAAGAAAAATACCTAAATCAACAAAAAACATGTTATAAATGTTCAAGATTAAGATATAAATAAATAATACTTAAAGGTAGGGTAGGTAAGAATGTAGAAATCAGCTCGAATGCGCTAGAATTTGAAAGTACACAACCGGAAAAAATCTGCCCCTTCCTTCAGACTTCCTCACAGAGCCCCTCCTCCAACACACACGGACGCGCACATGACCAATGAGGGCACGAGATAAGTTTGTGCACAGATGGAAGGCTGACAGGCAGGTAGGCCATCCAGTTACTTTAGCCGGGTTGGCTCAGATGATTGATCCTGCTTTTTACAGCGCCACGGCTTCCACAGATGACAGAATATTTTTTTGTATGTATTTATTGTCAAAGCATTTCATATATTCATTGCTATCGGGATGTTAAGAGCATTCCATGGAATATAACAAAAAGTGTTTCTGAAGTGAATTACCTGTACCCCACCTTTAAGAACTGTTTATTTATAAAGTCAATCAATTCCGTGCATTAAAATAAGATAAGTAGCACATTTTTCATATTCAGAAAGCTGGAAGAAATACCCCTATTGGTTATGAAAATGGCTGAAATTTACTTTTTCTCTAAATTATTTTTAATTGTTGTTTAAAGCTCACATGACATGCTTTTCTGGTTATTACCCGTCCCCTTGTATGTTATGTAGCTTTTTCTGCATGTAAACGGTCTGCAGAGTCACAAACCCTCAAAGTACACCCCGTAGCGAGTAAAACTCTAACACAGAGAAGACCTGTCTATGCTGCCCCAGAACGCCTCGTTGGAGATTTCTCCAAGCCAAAAAAACGATATCCGGTCACAGAGATCTGCTTTTTAAAGTAAAGTCAACACATATCGACCCTAAATTATAGTCTATATTAAGAACGAGAAAAGTCTTAACATATATCGTTTTTTGTAGACATAGACAAATGTGTGAGGGTGATGACGTCAGAGCATCGTCCTATGTGCCCCGGACAGCCCCAGCCCAATTTAACCCCTGGGTATTTGTGAGGGAGCTCCAATGTGGCATTACTCCGCTGAAGCTCACCAAAGTTTAATATATTTCATAATTCAAAGTTTTGTCAATTTATTTATTTATTGGTCAAATACTGGTTTCTAATGGTTTCTGAGGAGTTTCACTGGAATGAAAGACCACAGAGTACAGAAGCAACAAAGCAGCATACTGCATTAAACCTGACCTTCACAGAGAGGTTGAAGTTCATGCGGAGCGGAGCTTCAGTAGTCTGTCTGTTTTATCTCTTGGGAACTTGCCTAAATCATTGGGTTGGTCACACAATTCATTCTTTTGTGCTTTGTTCTATCTGAATTATGATAAGGAGTTATCACAAGCTGTTAAGTTATGATATCTTACTATCAATACTGTATATGTGAGGTAAAGTGTGTCGCCAATGTAACCGGTTAGAACTCAAAGTTGCGATGTGGTCTTAAAATGTATGGAAAGGGTCTTAAAAGGTATTACATTTGACTTCCGGTTTCCTGCATATACCCTGGTACCTCAAATGTGGAGTTAAATGCATTTGTAAAGTTATATTGTAGCTCAGTGGTTAAATATATCTGCATGAAGTGAAGAGCACCAGCTTTAAGTCGACATATTGCTGCAGATATAATCCACAAGCTCAATATCCTCATTAACTGACTTTACTATAATCCTTTAAAGCCTGTGTTGTCATCATGTTTTAATAAACCTACCCTGTGCTAAAGCCAAGTCTGTATCCATAGCTTAAAGTGCCTTATGTGCACTGCCCAAATCATTTCATTCTGTCATATAAGATATAAAGGAAATGTGGGGGAAATGTAATGAAGTTGACTTATCGACATTTATAGAATAAGTCGATGGTTGATATTAATGAGTTATCTGCGGTGTATCTCGTATTTTACTATCCTAACCATCTTTAGATAGGAAATACAACTTAAAAATTATGTACACATGACTGAGTGAAAACATATAATATATAGACAAAAGCAGATATCACAACATTTGATTTAATTTGAACATCAAACAAGACACAAGTAGAGTATATTAAAACAGGGGGAAACAGGCTAAAATACACTTTTAAACATGATTTGGTTTTGCAAAATAAACATTGCGCAGACACCAATACTTCCCTTTTTTATTATCATGATTTTATTTTGAAAGTGCCTCTTCCTGTCTGGCGCGCATTGACGGTTGCTGTCTTTATGCAGAGTAGAGTAGAAGTACTGAGATCTTGTACTTGAGTAAAAGTAGAAGTAGGCCCTACTGAGATCTTGTACTTGAGTAAAAGTAGAAGTACTCAGATCTTGTACTTGAGTAAAAGTAGAAGTACCAGAGTGTAGGAATACTCTGTTACAGTAAAAGTCCTGCATTCAAAATGTTCCTCAAGTGAAAGTAGAAAAGTATTCTCATCAAAATATAGTGAAAGTAGCGACAGTAAAAGTAGTCATTGTGCAGATTGGTCCATTTCAGAATAATAGATATGATATGTTTTATAATGATTGATCATGAAAGTGTTTTCAAAGCTGGTAAAGTTGCAGCTAGTTTGAATGACTTTGTATACTGCAGGGTAGCTTGTGGATTTACTCCAGGTGGAACTAAAGTCTGATTTAACACTTGATTATATTTCACATCATTCATCCACATCTGTAGAGTAACTAAAGGGATTAAATACATGTAGTGGAGTGAAAGTACACCATGTACCTCTGAACCTCTGAGCTGTAGTGGAGTAGAAGTACACAGCAGCATTAAATGGAAATTCTCAAGTGAAGTACAGACCCTCGACATTGTATTTAAGTACAGAACTTGAGTACATGTATAGTTACTGAGTACTTCTCCCACCTTTATATGATATTGATGTTATGATCATATTCATTTAAAAAAAGAAATGTGTCTCCATCCTTTCCATCGTTCCTCTGTGAACACGCTGCCATCTTGTGGCTCTTCACTCTCACTCGACTGAAATCACACATTATTTAAAGGTCCCCTATTTTACTGTTTTTCATCAATATATTCTAGGTCTCAGATATACAGAACATGTCTCTGAAGTGTTTGGCTCCAAACACCAAACAGATCATTGCAGCATCCCATAATCCCCTCTGTTTCAGCCCTGTTTCAAAAGTGCTGATTCTCTGTTCTGCGTCTCACTTCTCTTAACTTCAATCCTTGCGTCCCTCACTTGCCTCTTTTGCATGGAGAGATGCAAGGAAACCACGAGAAGGGAGAAGAAGCAGGGAAATGAGTGTTAAGAGCAATGGGACGTCCTTTCCTCTGGAACGTCACGTGAAGATCGTCTGACAGCAGCCAGCTCTGTCCCCGTTATTTTTTACAAACACCCCCGCCTCTGTTAGTACTCATTTACTGACATAAACATGTGTATCATCTGTTGTAGACCCAAATCAATTAAATAAAATAAGAACTCATAATCAAAAAAGATAAACGCCATTCTTAAAATGTATAAACAAACAATAGTTTGATTAATATTGATTAGAGTGCACAAAAGAATGACAGTTATTGAGAGAAGAAAAAGAGATATGTTATCTCTCAAAACCCAGTTAGATTAACATTCATTGGATTGTCCACTTTGTTGTTCAGATATATCACATATTTGTAACTAAATGATACATTAATTAAAACCAACACACTCTCACTCCCTGAACGTCCAGGAGCGACGCTTGGTCAGGGTCCTTTGGCGTGCAGTTGTGACGCTCCTAGGCTCCTTCAGCTTCATGAAAGGACGCAAAGAGCTTTCAACTGATTGCAATGTATTCCCATCTGCGGCGGTATTTGACGCTCAGGGAAGCAACGCATCGGTCCATGTCAGCGGCAGTTAAAGGCAATGTGAGCGTCCATTCCCATTGGATAACAGAGAATTGTACACCAGGAAGTTAGTATTCTCCTTACTGTCGATTGATTTGACAGTGATATCTGCACTACTCATCAACTCAAAAACACCAGATTATCCTTGTTGATTACACAACATTGATTGGTTTAAATTGTGCACAATGTCGGGGTGTAACGGTACACGTACCCGTACCGAAATTATTCGGTACGGGCCCTTCGGCTCGGTACACGTGTGTACCGAAGTGTACCGAACGAATATAACGTTAAACGTAAAAAATTGAGAACGTGAACAACTTTTTGGAAGTAATCTCAGGTGCTGCGTCGCAGCATTCAGAGTAATTTGCTCACATTGGGTTCAACGCGTTAGAGCGAGCAAGTCATTTCATTGGACGAGAGGCATACTATGAGAGCTGGTCACAGGGAGGCGTTCAAATTTAGTCAGTAATTTGAGGAACTGTCGAAATGGCGAACGCAGATAAAGTTGAGCATGAAAATCCTCCAGCATCATTGAAGTCTCCGGTTTGGGAACATTTTGGTTTCGCAGTTACGTATAAGGATGACTGACAAAGACAGGTGGACCGAACCAAAGTGGTTTGTCGGCATTGTTCAACTAAAATTGATTACGCGGTTGGCAATACATCAAACTTGCACACTCATTTGAAAAGGCATCACCCGAACGTGAATATCACCTGTTCCAAAAGAAAAAAGACTGAAGTGCAAACCCAACTCCCACTAGCATTTAAGCCTCCACCACTCGCAAAAAGTTCAGACCGAGCCAAAGCTATTACAAACGCCAAATATCCTTATGTTGCCATGTCAGCAAAGCGCTACCTGGCTGTATCTGCTACCTCTGTCCCTAGAGAGGGTGTTCTCCACAGCAGGAGACATTGTTAGCCAGCAGGTCTGCCCTTTCGGCAAGCAATGTGGACAAGTTCATTTTTCTTTAAAAAAACATGAAAATACAATGACAAGCAAGTCATAATGTCAAACTGGCTGCTTAGGTACGAGTACAGTACAGTTCAAATACAGATTATTTCAGTTCATCGAAATGCTGCACCTTAATGTTTATTTTATTATATTTTGTATTTATTTGAGTGAATATTCACAGTTTAATAATAATTAAAAACCCAAAACTAATAGTTTATGTTTTGTTAGTACTAGTACAGTAAAGTTCAAATACAGATTATTTCAGTTCATCGAAATGCTGCACCTTAATGTTTTTTTGTATTATATTTTGTATTTATTTGACTGAATACATTATTCATAGTTAAATAATAATTTTAAAAAAACAAAAGCTATTTTATGTTTTGTGATAATTTTTTCTGCTGTACCGAAAATGTACGGAACCGAACCGTGACCTAAAAACCGAAGTACGCACCGAACCGAAATGTTTGTGAACCGTTACACCCCTAGCACAATGCTTTTGTATTTTCCCCCTTCGATTCGGAGAAACAAATGTTTTTTCGGAGTTTAGGATGGCAGAAGAAACTACACTACCCAGAATCTTCAGCTATCGTTTGGGACTACACCATGTGCTCTGTTTGACAAACCCCGTGATTTGTCCTCAAGCTCTGTGATTGGATGTTGGAGTGGCAGTGCGCAAAGTTTACACCGAGCGTCAAACAGCATTTTGAAATGGAATGAAACCCATCGACGGCACACTATTCGAAACAGGAATCAAACGTGTCCTAGCCCCCCCCCCCCCCCCACCCCCCCCCCCCACCCCCCCCACCCCCCCTTAGGTCACAGACTCCTCCATCAGTGCAACACAATAAAACAGATACACAGAAAAAATAGTGCAAGTCAATACAAAGAAAAATAGTAAAATGGTAAAAAGTGAAATAGTGCAATAAGAGTCTATATACAAGTGATTGGAATATTATATATTAGACAAATAATTTCTAAATAGCAGCCAGATGAATGTTATGGATGTTGTTTCAAAGTTCAGGTGTTTAAGTCTTCTGGCCTGTGGGATGAAGCTGTCCCTGAGTCTGGTGGTCCGGATGCTGCAGTACCGCCTGCCAGACGGCAGCAGACAGAACAGTTTGTGGCTGAGATGATGGGGGTCTTTTATAATCCTGAGGGCTTTCTTTAAGGTTAACCTGGTATTTTTACTCCACTACATTTATTTTAGTTACTTTACAGATTTGGATTAACGATGTGAAATATAAACAACCCTTAAATCAGACTTTAGTTACACCTGACTAAAATTCAGGGAAGGTGATTGTCAAGTGCCAACAATCAGGAGAGATATTTGGTAGTGGGTGCTTGAGAAGACAAAAAATGTATCTGCAGATCCCTATAAAGCATATTCATTACTCGTTATTCTCTAATCGTTCATCGAAAACTGTATATAATAATAATGCATATCCCTTTCAAGATTTCAAGATTTTCTAAGGTTTATTGACATATCATATACACAACTACGGTATAGTTATGCAATGAATGAAAAACTTGGGTCACAGGTTCCTCAACAGTGCTTTACAAGACATCTATTGATATGTATGTACCTCCACCAATAAACTGTCGTATTCTGCACATTTCTTATTCTATTTACATACATCTTATAAGAGTATAATAAATATGTATAATATCGGTTAAAATAAGTGCTTCAACATAGTTAACATTGCAGGAAAGTTGATTGTCATGTTCCAAAACAAACCATGCAATATATTAAACGTTAAGTACTTTGTTAGGCTTAATAATTATCTGTAGATAGCCCCAAAGCTTTGTTCTTATTAAAAAGAAGACCTTAACCTAAAGTATTATTTAATGTTTAAATAAAGCCTAATTAGTTTGTCTGTTTTGCACATCCTCCTATCAGGCACTAAACTGTTTTATTGTAGAGATCATTTACAGTATCTTCTTGATATTTTCTATTCTATATTTCTATCATTGACCTTCTTCTTTCCTCCTATTTTGTATGTACTCTTAATATTATTTAAATGTTTTCATAAAATATAACACATTCAAAAGTGCTTTACAAAAATGAAATACATTAAGAAAAAGGCATTTTAAACAGTCGTTAAAAAGCAACACAATCTACCTGCATTGCATTACTCTAAACGTGTAATAACGTGCTTTAATGCCATACTGCTGTTTCCGGTTTAGTTTACGACGGATATATTCTGTTATTGTTTTGATATTTGTAACACAAAAGCGATGGGAAAAACCCACAGCAACACAGAAAAGATGGTCTTAACATGACCCAGCGGTCTAGTAGTTAATAAAAACAATAATATCAAAACTACTAGGGCTGTCAAACGATTAACATTTTTAATCAGATCAATCACAGCTTAAAAATTAATTAATCTGATTAATCACCATTCGAACTATGTCCAAAATATGCCATTTCTTTATGTATATTGTTGTGGGAATGGAAAGATAAATGAAAGAAGGCGGATATATCCATTTAACATACAGTATGTATGTATGTTTATTATAACATTGTTCTGTGTGTCAAAATGAAAGACAGCCCACACAGCTATCAATCATCAGACCGTGTGATCAGCTGTTTTAGTGCAGTTCTCCAGTGAAAGGGGGGAGTGTCCCTCCGCAGCCGGTTGGCATTGTTTTGGCACAATTCCGTTGTACAGACCGACGTTAACAGCAGGCCTGTCTGTGCACACGGAGACCGACTCTGTCGTCCGGTGATCTAATCGCCTTCTGGAAAAGCTTCACAAGTACGTGGGTATGCAAATGCGCTTAGTGACACAAGTGACGGTACGCATTTCAGATTGTTGCCGCGCATGCGTACCTGCGTACCTGCGTACCAGTTATGTGCACCCCTGTACTACACATGGATGTATAATAAGAACGGTACTACAGCAAAAGTAATCTCCGTCAGGACTTCCTGTAACAACACCACGCCGTTATCTTGATTCTGATTGGCCAGAAGACATTATCAAAGATGTTCTATTGAGAAGACGATCACTACGTGACAAAAGTTTTCAAAACCGTTTCTGGTCTTCAGTATTTCAAGACAAGTGGCTACTGAAATCAATCTTACTAACTGCTGTCTGTGCAATTCTCAGCGCGAGTTGGCAGACTTTATTTTGCTTACTTTAACATCATTTTTCATGGTGGGGCTAAGCCATTTCAATATGGGTGTAGCCTACCCCAGCCATACCCTGGCGCTGCCACTGGTGGGATGTACAGTATGGGGCGGGCCTTTCTGCACACGCGTTAAATGCGTTAAATATTTTAACCGTATAAACTAAGGAGTGACTCTCGTGAGTTTCATGTGTTTTCTTCACTCCGCTGGGAAACTGCTCTCATATTAAGAAGCATCAGATCAGTGCATGCGCTTCATCGTCCAATCAGTGAGCGATACACAGTAAGGGGGCGGGGCGAGTGGCTGAGGATTTCACCGGATGATGGTCTGACGGTTCCTCGATTATCGCTTCTCGATTCTCGGTCCTCTGGCACAAATAAGGGCAATGGGACGCTACTCAAGATGGAAAAATCTACTTCCGGTGAGACAGAGGAGCGAGGAGGAGGAAATGAAAAATAAGAGAAGTGAGATGCAGCCACAGTGTCAGCTGCAGCAGAAAGGACTGAGAGGCAGAGAGAGCTGGAGGGGCGTCGACAAAACATCCAGCAGAGAATCCAGGACGGAGAGAAGGAGGTTCCGCAGGTTATTGGGAGGGGCATGAGGGCGGAGGAGGTCCGATTAGTACTGGGGGACATGGACATGGAGGGACTTGTAGGTGAGGAGGAGGATTTTTGTAGGAAATGCGGGACTTGACCGGCAGCCAGTGGAGGTGGATGAGGGTGGGAGTGATGTGATGCCACGGCTTTGTGTGCGTGAGTACCCTGGCAGCACAGTTTTGGACAAACTGGAGCCTGTCCAGGGTTTTGTTGGATACCCCGAACAGGACACCATTGCAGTAGTCCAAGCGGGAGGTGACAAATGCATGTACTAGGGTTTCAGCAACAGACTCTGAGAGTGACGGTCGGAGTCTGGCAATGTTCTTTGGCTGGAAAAGGCAGAGTTGGTGACGGACTTGACGTGGGAATGGAAGAAAGGGTGGAGTCAAAGATGACACCCAGGTTGCGGACTTCAGGAGATGGAGCAGCCGTCACCCTTGAGGATGAAGTCACCAACCTTCAGGAGCAGTGCCTTGGGTGCCACAACCATGAGCTCTGTTTTCTTAATGTTAAGCTTGAGGACATTTGATGACATCCAGGTTTTTATTTCATGCAGGCAGTTGACAAGGGACTGAGGGGGGAGCTGGGAGGATGGAGTAGTGCTGAGATAGATTTGGGTATCATCAGCATAGCAGTGGAAGTTGAGTCCATAATGGCGAATGTAAATGGTGAACAGGAGGGGGCCAAGCACAGAGCCTTGGGGGACACCATGATTGACTATGGCTGGAGGGGAATTCGAGCCACTGATGGTTCCCTGTTGTGGAAATAGGATGCAAACCAGGATAGGGCGGTGCCAGTGACACAAGAGGTCAGATAGGCGGTTGAGGAGGATGGTGTGGGAGATGGTGTCAAATGCTGCAGAGAGGTCCAGGAGGATGAGGATGCTGAGGCGGCCAGAGTCAGCAGCAATGAGGAGATTGTTGATGAACTTGATGAGGGTGGTCTCGGTGCTGTGATGAAGTCTGAAGCCGGATCGGAGGGGCTCAAAGAGCTCATAGTTGGACATGTGCAGATGGAGTTGGCCGGCGACTACTCTTTCCAGAGTCTAGAGTCTGTAGTTGCATTAAGGAATTTCCCCCCAAATATCAACAAGTTTTAAAAAGTTTTAAATAAAGAGGCAAGCACATGGTAAAAAAATAAACAGCACACATTGTTTTTATTCTTTTTAGGAAAGAACATTATCTTTACTTGGAGATCTGAAGAAAATGGATGATATGTCATAAATTATGTCTAAATACTCTTATTGCACCTTGTTAATGACAGATAACACACCCTGTCTCTCACGCAAAGAGTTGTTGAATGCAGTTAAACCCGTTCCCCTTGCTTCCTGCTCCCAAACACACTGAGCTACACCCACTCAAGGTATTTCAATGTTCCCGCCCCTTCACAGGTTGCAACAAGCAACATGTTAAAAGAGAAAGCTGTTTCCTCATTCTCTGCATTGACTGAGCAAAAGCAGGAGGAGAGGAGATTTGTTGTCCGTCAGAGATTGTTTCTGTTCAGAGAAAGTGGATATTTGACCTTCTGTCTGCAGTCCGTAACTATCACTGAGAGGTGAGATGGCGCAGAAAGGAGTTCAGCTGGACCGGGAAACCTTCTCTTGTTCCATCTGTCTGGATCTACTGAAGGATCCGGTGGCTATTCCCTGTGGACACAGCTACTGCATGGACTGTATCAAACACCACTGGGATGGAGAGCTAATCTACAGCTGCCCTCAGTGTAGAAAGAGCTTCACACCGAGGCCTGTCCTGCTGAAGAACACCATGTTAGCAGATTTAGTGGAGAAGCTGAAGAAGACTGGACTTGAAGAAGCTCCTGCTGATCACTGCTATGCTGGAGCTGAAGATGTGGCCTGTGATTTCTGCACTGGGAGAAAACTGAGAGCCTGTAAGTCCTGTCTGCAGTGTTTGGCCTCTTACTGTGACAAACACCTCCAGCCTCATTTTGACTCGGCTACGTTCAAAAAACACAAGCTGGTGGAGCCCTCCAAGAAGCTCCAGGAGAACATCTGCTCTCGTCACGACGAGGTGATGAAGCTGTTCTGCCGGACTGATCAGCAGAGTATCTGTTCTCTCTGCTCTGTGGACGAACACAAAGGACACGACACGGTGTCAGCTGCAGCAGAGAGGACTGAGAGGCAGAGAGAGCTGGAGGGGAGTCGACTAAACATCCAGCAGAGAATCCAGGACGGAGAGAAGGAGGTGAAGCTGCTTCAGCAGGAGGTGGAGGCCTTCAATGGCTCTGCTGATAAAGTAGTGGAGGACAGTGAGAAGATGTTCACTGAGCTGATCCGTCTCATGGAGAGAAGAAGCTCTGATGTGAAGCAGCAGCTCAGATCCCAGCAGAAGAGTGAAGTGAGTCGAGTCAGAGAGTTCCAGGAGAAGCTGAAGCAGGAGATCTCTGAGCTGAAGAGAAGAGACGCTGAGCTGAAGCTGCTCTCTCACACAGAGGATCACAACCAGTTTCTGCTCAGCTACCCCTCCTCACTGCCAGCCCTCAGTGAAGCTACACACTCCTCCAGCTTCAACATCCTTCCTCTGAGCTACTTTGAGGACGTGACGGCGGCCCTGTCAGCAGTCAGAGACAAACTACAGGACGTCCTGAGAGAGGAATGGACAAACGTCTCATTGACTGAAGTGGATGTTTTACTGCCAGCAGCAGAGCCCACCACCAGAGCTGGGTTCTTAAGATATTCACAGGAGATCACTCTGGATCCAAACACAGCACACACAGAGCTGTTATTATCTGAAGGGAGCAGAAAAGTAACATTCATGAAAGAACAGTCTTATTCTAGTCACCCAGACAGATTCACTGATTGGCCTCAGGTCCTGAGTAGAGAGAGTCTGACTGGACGTTGTTACTGGGAGGTGGAGCGGAGAGGGGGAGCAGTTTTTGTAGCAGTCGCATACAAGAATATCCGCAGAGCAGGGGGTGAATGTGGATTTGGACTCAATGACAAATCTTGGTCCTTATATTGTAAACAAAACAGTTATTCATTTCTTTACAACGGTATCAAAATTCCCGTCTCAGGTCCTCAGTCCTCCAGAGTAGGAGTGTACCTGGATCACAGAGCAGGTATTCTGTCCTTCTACAGCGTCTCTGAAACCATGACTCTCCTCCACAGAGTCCAGACCACATTCACTCAGCCGCTACATGCTGGACTTTTGGTTTGTGACGCAGCTGAGTTGTGTAAACTGAAATAGCCTGAATTCATTTGAGGAACTCTTCTACTTCTTAAACTCTTTGTGTGTCCATCATTGTTGCTGAGAGCTGAGTGTTCATGTCTTCACTGCACAGAGATCAGCTGTCAATCAAACATTATGGGATGTGCTTTAACATCTTCTCATGAGTTGTTCTGTAGATGTTGGAGTTTCTTTAGGCGGCGCTCCTTCCTGTGTCTGTTTAGCCATGGAGGCTGTCACTGCTCAGGAGGATTTCTGTTAACCTCAACTGATATTTCTCTGCATGGAAATGTAAACTTTGCTCTAAATATTTGTTGAATATCGATATTGATGTATTTGTATGTTGTTTCTGTTGTAAAGCATGAGAGAGAGAAAGCATCTCCTATTTTATTTTAAAGGTCTTTTATTTTTGATTAAGTCTCAATGTGTTGAATGCATAAATGAAAGTTTGAAGAAGGAACTAAAACACATTCAAAGAAAAGTCATACAAAAGAAAAACAGGTTGAGTTTGTAGTAAATTGTGTTTCTATTTTCAAGATGAGTGCCACATTAACATGTCTGTAAAAATTAAATGTTGGGGTTTTCTTGTTAATAAAAGAAGAGGAAAAAAGTGAAAATCTCAGTCTTTTGTTTTTTTCATTATAAAAATATCTATCAATTTGATTATTTTTTATGATTAAGAAAAATAAATGAATTCAGATTTTCTTTTCTTTCTCAGAAGAACATGTGAAAGCCTTTTAGCAGCTCTTTCAGTAAACCCTGTTCACGTTTGGTCAGGTTGATGTAGATGTCTCTTCATTTAAATGTGCTTTGGCTCATGCAAATTCCCTGAAATGTGGTCGTGTCCCAGCTCACTAAAACACGTAGTAGTTCAGCCTCTCCTGAAAAAAACGAACCTAGATCAAAACGTTCACAACAACTACAGGCCTATATCCAAGCTGCCTTTTATTTCAAAAGTGTTAGAGAAAGTTTTTGCCAAACAGCTTACTGCTGTCTTTACTGCAAACACGATTTTAGATAAGTTCCAATCAGGTTTTCGTCAGAAGCATTCCACTGAAACCGCTCTCCTTAGAGTCTCCGACGACGTAATGATGTCTTCGGATAGGGGTGAATGCTCCGTTTTAGTGCTGCTGGACCTTAGCGCAGCTTTTGACACTGGATCACGGAATAATGATGGAAAGGCTCAGGCAGGTGGGTGTCTCAGGGAGGGCCCTGAAATGGTTCTCCTCCTACCTTTCAGATAGGAGCTTCTCTGTGTCTTTAGCCCCTTTCACTTCTGATACTGCTGCTCTTACCTATGGTGTGCCTCAAGGTTCTGTTTTGGGTACTATTATATTGTCCTTATATATAGGCGCGTTCACACCGGAGTACTTTTCCCCCTACTTTTCCCATTGAGTTCCGTTAGTATCGTGTCTAGTGTCGCGTTGACACCAAAAAGAGTACTTAGTGCCGGGAACTTTTACCCCCATTTGTAGTGCCTGCTAGAGAGGTGGTACTATCCTGGTACCAAAAAAGTTCAAATTTCTACTGGCTGGGCGAATTGCAAACCATGCCCCGTAAAACTCTGAAAAGTTTTGTGAAGCCGCCATTGTATTTACTGGCATTAGCATTATTAGCATTAGCCCCTCGCACCAACAGAGAGAGAATAACTTATGGCAACACAAAAGAAAACATGGGAGCGGTGGAGATGAGGAGGTTTCGGCGTTCTGGCGATTTACTCGGAAGGCTTCAGTAGAAGCTGCTGGGAGTCCCAGCAGTTTCAGCTGAAGCCAGTCCCCAACTCCGGGGACTTCCGGCCGGGGACTTCGGGTGGCAGTATACGCCGTGAAGTTGTTTGCGGCATGCCAGTAAACCCAAAGCAGAGGAAGACGAAGTGACGTCAGCGGCTTATTTGCGTAATCTTCCCTCAGGGAACTTATTCCGGTGTGAACGCGGTTGGTACTTAGTGCCCTGGGGTACTTAGTGCCGGGGCACTAAATGCCGGCACTAAGTACGGCAAAGTACTTGGTGTGAAAGCGGCTTATGCTCCCCTTAGGTCAGGTTATCAGCAGATTTAGTATTATTTCCTACCACTGTTACGCTGATGATATTCAACTCTATGTCTCTTATAAACCTGATAATCCCGGCTGGATGTCTAACAACTTTTTGCAACTTAATTCAGACAAAACAGAGGTTCTTATCATTAGCCGCGTTCACACCAAGTACTTTGCCGTACTTAGTTCCCAGCACTTAGTTCCCCCATGGAACTAAGAGCCGATCGCGTTCACACCGGAATAAGTTCCCTGAGGGAAGATTACGCAAATGAGCCGCTGACGTCACTGCTTTGGGTTTACTGGCAGGCCGCAAACAACTTCAAGGCGTATACTGCCACCCGAAGTCTCCGGCCGGAAGTCCCCGGAGAAACATGTTATTGCATTATTACGTTTATGGTGTAAATACAGCCTATCTACCAATTGGATCAAATATAAAAGTCAGCCGAATTAGTGTTGATACTGCAAGGAGACGTATTGTGTGAAAAGAAATGTAAGATGTTGTTTAATGCTGATATATTTATGATCCACGTCACGTTTTCAGTTTTGGCGGCAGTCTTCTCATCAGGGCTCTATCAATAGAGAACTACAGCAGATATGTAACATTTAATGCAGCCGAACCGTGTATTACAATGCCTTTATGTGACGACTTTCAAAGAGAAAAGCAAGCACACTCGGAATAAAGTATTACTGTATTTAAAAAAACTATTTTTTCGGATTTCACATCGCATAAAAACCATTTCCCAACGTGCATTGTGGCTAAAACATCGAATCACCGAGCCTAGGACCTTGCCTACTTCTGTTTCCGGTATTTTTTATGACGGATGTATTTTGTTATGCACACATTCCTTCACATTTACGTTTTAATTTACATTAAAGTATTTTGTGAGGCCTTCTGAAATGGTTCTAATTGAAGAGTTTGTAAATTAACATGAACCGAAGCTGTTGCCTGGCATCGCAATCGTACAACGTCACATCCGTTAATTCCACATCCAAACGCATGGATTAACATCGATTTAATCATTAATGTGGCCTTTGTTTCTGCTAAAAGAGGTGACGACCAGCTGGGGCAACAAGAACATCGGCGAAATCGAGTGTGACTATTACAAAATAAATCATTATTATATTAATATTGACAATAATAACCGACCGTCGGGGTAGCATTTGCTTGGCATTCCCGGGTATATCTCCACTGGTTGGGCCATGTTAACAATACCGTGTAACTGTCACGTTTGAAGGGACAAAATCGTGACATCTTCACGTCTCCCAGCATGGTAAATCGTCACATGTTCACGTCTTGCCGTGATACCGGTTTGCTTTTTTTGTGTGACACCGCTCAATGAACTACATCTCTGGTCTTGCACAACACACATCACCAAGATGGCCGTCAATACTGTCTTGCCAAACAAGGGATTGACTACCCTCACTATCACCACAATGAAACACGTCCAGAAGAATGTCATGCAAAGCTGCCTGACTTCCTTCTATTCTCCCTGATCTTTTTAATGTTCAATGTTAACCATTTGTGCAGATAGCATGACGTAGAAAAGATCCCCGATGCTAATGTAGCGTTAGCGTTAGCATGTCTCTCGCGGGGGCATCCGGGCTTAAACGGTGTATTATAGAATGATCACACCGGTGTGACAGTACTCTTCAAAGGGTTCACAAAATATGACTACTCCTCTTACTGTTTCACATTTTGGGTTACTTAATGTTACTTCATGTTAAGGCTAACCAGGAATTATTGTGTGGGTGGGCCTGGAGAAATGTAGGTGGGCCAGGGGGAGACTTATTAAGCGTGGGGTCTGAGCTAAAATTAATTATTTTAATTATTTTTTAATGCACTAATTGAACATAAGCATAAACTAGCAGTGAAAACAAAAACATAGGCAAGGCGGCCTCAGAATGTGTGTAAAACTGACATTCACATGACTGGCTCGTCGGCCACAGCTTGTTTATCCTTGACAGTCGCACAGTGGGCACACACTGAGAGCCTTTTCATATTCAGCAAATGTGTACACGCTTCACTGCAGACCTCAAGAAGAAATAAGACTTTCATTCACTGACGGCAAACCTTACTTTACTTACTAATTTACTCACAGTAAAAAAATGCACTCCCTATTCCATTGTCATGAAGGTGGATTCTAACTATATCCCGAATACGTTTGATTGGATCCAGGCTAGAAACATGTTCATTTCTGCTGTAAAGTTGGGGGGTCTATGGAAATTGCTCCTTTCTGCATCCATCCCCTGCCGGCCACTAGATTAACTGCAGCTTGTGGCACTTCCTTCGGGGCTTCCCGGCTCTGCGCTATGACGCGCTGATTGGCTGTGGGTGGGCCAGACGTGGTTAAGGCTAATACAAATGACAAGGCTAAGGCTGTAATGCTAACTAACGTACTTGCTACTAGCTAGGTAGCTAACTTGATCCAGCCACTCCTGGCCCTTTCATCAGACGGGAAGCGAAAGAACGAGCAAGACCCATTGCTGGTGTGATTGGGCGGCTGTGGCTCAGTGGACAGAGTGCTGGACTTCGAATCAGGGGGTAGCAAGTTTGAGTCCCACTGCAGTCAGCATGTCGTTGTGTCCCTGAGACACTTCACCCCAAATTGCTCCTGTGGGGATTGTCCACAGCACTGTCTGAATGTATGTAAGTGGCTTTGGATAAAAGCGTCTAACACGTCGGCAGCTTTTCAGTAGCTCGTCGCTTGCGGTTCACAGACTGTGTAGAATAAATCCGACGACAATCAATGTACCTGAATCAGTCCGTCTCGCTGCGGCTCAGACACACATGGATTTATGTTTTAAAAAATACTCGCGTTAGCGCCATTTTTTGGTAGATTTAATCAAGTCTTGGATTGCAGAGTATGAATGTCCTCTTGCTATTTTCAGTTGATAAATACTTGTGTAAAGTTTGTGAAGGCAGGAGGAAAAAAGCTTCCGCGATCACCTCTGTTCCTTCAAACCCCGCCCCCTCCCTAAAAATAATGAGTGACAGGCTGATAGTAACCTGATAGAAACTTTAGTGTTCACTTAATCACTGATTGAGATGATAAAGCTAACTTAATCTCATACATTCATGGTATTTATTTAACAGTATAGACAGAGAATAAGTGTGCACCAACATGCAGTATTTTTGTTTTGATATGCTGTTGTAAATACTCCTGTTGTCTGCTGTGTTCAGACTCAAGTCCTGTGTGTGTGATGCCACATTCAGGACATTCAGTGTCCTTTTTTAACAGAAGACCGTTGCTAGAAGCTGCAGCTAGACTGCAGAATTATTACTTTTTTGTTTTTGAGGATGGAACAATTTCACACACAGATATAGGGAGGCTAGACCTATACAATTGATTTATTATGGTTTATAATTTCATGTCAAGACGAAGAAGAAGATGGCTGAACTGTTCAGTGTCAATCCTGTGGAGATGGAAATGGAGGTTATAAATCTCCAAAATCATGTTCAGCTTAAGTCTCAGCAAAACTCACAACATTTCTGGAGCCTTGTAGTCCCGGAAAAACTATAAGAACATCACCAAGCAGCACTGAACATGTCTGCTTTATTTGGCTCTACATGTGAAGCAGCTTTTTCCGACATGAATGTCATGAAATCTAAATACAGAACGAGACTGACTGATGAACATTTAAATGACTATTAGAGTGAACCTAAGTGGGTACATAGCATACACCTCTATGGTGGACTCCATGCTGTGCCAGTCATCTCACTAACTGAAAAAGAGTGAATCCCACTTATTTTACACATGTGCCATAAGATGCTTGTAAGGTGGTGATTAAGGTGATGTGTTTTCTATGTGGGCCATAATAATAATCTTTTTCTTGGCCATAATCATATGCGAGAAATAGTTTTTTTCTTGGACCTTGGTGTAAAGTTAAGATGTTTGATAAGCATTAGGTATTGCAATTTTACACGTGTACAAAAGTAGCTTAATTCAACTGGTGAGTGCTCTGTGAATAAATGTAAGCGATGTGATGCAAGTAGTTTTCATTTTTCAAAGTAGCTCTCAGATGAAGAAAGGTTAGAAACCCCTGGTCTAACAAATGACATGTGATGTAATGATTACAATCTGGTACAAAGCACACATGCATTTTGTTATCTTAGCTATCTCTTATTTAGTGGAGGAAAACAATTATGACATCGCTTACCGGGATTTGTAGTCTTTCTAGTTGCGTATTTTTCATAGTCTTATATTTCAAGTTTTACGAAAACTGACTTTTTTCACATGGAAATTATTTTTTTAAGATTGACAAACATCATATGTGTAGTTCGTGCTTCGGGCTTACCTTGATTGCTGATTGGCTAATGGTTACACAATACAACACATCGTTATGACATCATAAAGTGGCCAAAATCTGATCAGCTCATTTTCAGACAGGTTTTTATAGAAATGGATCAAAAAGAGAGAGAATCTTTGTTCCTGAAACTTTCAGAGTCTCTTTCCACAGAGGGGACACATGTTGATGTAGAAGAGACATGGAGAAGAGGGGACACATGTTGATGTAGAAGAGACATGAAGAAGAGGGGACACATGTTGATGTAGAAGAGACATGGAGAAGAGGGGACACATGTTGATGTAGAAGAGACATGAAGAAGAGGGGACAAATGTTGATGTAGAAGAGACATGGAGAAGAGGGGACACATGTTGATGTAGAAGAGACATGAAGAAGAGGGGACAAATGTTGATGTAGAAGAGACATGGAGAAGAGGGGACACATGTTGATGTAGAAGAGACATGAAGAAGAGGGGACACATGTTGATGTAGAAGAGACATGAAGAAGAGGGGACACATGTTGATGTAGAAGAGACATGAAGAAGAGGGGACACATGTTGATGTAGAAGAGACATGAAGAAGAGGGGACACATGTTGATGTAGAAGAGACATGAAGAAGTGGGGACACAAGTTGATGTAGAAGAGACATGAAGAAGAGGGGACACATGTTGATGTAGAAGAGACATGAAGAAGAGGGGACACGAAGAAGAGGGGACACATGGTGATGTAGAAGAGACATGAAGAAGAGGGGACACATGTTGATGTAGAAGAGACATGGAGAAGAGGGGACACATGATGTAGAAGAGACATGGAAAACTGCATTTTGCATGATAGGTGACCTTTAACCCCCCCTGTTGTCCTCGGCTAAATGTGACCCGTTTCCAGATGTTTTTATGTCGGAGTGAGGGTTTGTCCTACGATAGTGCCTGTATAGAACGTTTTTTTATTATCACGTCCTTCAGGTTTCGGGTTTTATTAAAAATGTACAGCATCCGTTTGTCTTCTGGGGTCCAATTCAAGGTTCAAGGCTTTTATTGTCATCTGTACTTAGCTACAGTGTACTTAGCTACAGTGTAGTTCTGTCGATGAAAATCTTAGGTCACAGGCTCCTCCAACAGTGGAACAGAACAACACAAATCTTTTGTAAAATCATTCAATATTTTAGCCTTTTTTTTTTAAATCATATTTTATTTTGTGTAAATGAGGTCAATTAACCATATATTTAAAAATAGAAGGGTACAACTTGTTATAAGTCAGGATATGGCTTGCTTAAAATGTGTAACACAGACTATTTACACCAGGGGTGTCCAAACTACGGCCCGGGGTCCAAATGCGGCCCGCTGACAATTTTGAATCGGCCCTCAACAAATAAAAAAAATATAATCCGAAACTTGTGCTCGTCTTATATTGTACTTCTTAAATATAAAAATATATTACACAGTATTCATGTGTTAATAAGACCACCTTTCTAATAATTCAGTCAAATAAAGTTGGAAACATTTTCTAACATATCCTAGTTGTTAGAAAAAAGCTCAATGTTTCCCAAAATGATTTAAAACAAGCTTGAAATACATCCTTCCTATTTCTCCTTATTATAATCAATCTGAGGCTTCTGTTTTAAGGGATGAGCTGTCATTAAACTTTAAAAATATATGTTGTCTTTTATTGATTGCAGTTTCTATATAGAATTATATTGGGTCAGTGTCAAATTTCAAGATTAAATTGATTAAAGGTCCCATGTCATGCTTTTCTGGTTAGTAGCCTACCCGTCCCCTTGTGTGTTATGAAGGTTTCTCTGCATGTAAACGGTCTGTAGAGTCACAAACCCTCAAAGTACACTCTGTAGCGAGTAAAACTCTAACACAGAGAAGACCTGTCTCTGCTGCCCCAGAACGCCTCGCTGGACATTTCTCTTTTTCCATTGTTTGCTTCTTATAGTGTAGTAAGTAGTTATGTATTGGGTATATTGACGTAACGTCTCCTCACAGACACAATCTTTTCTCAGCTGCAGCTCCGCGGATTTCTCAGCCTGAGACGGCGAGACACGGCGGGGCTCGGGCTCGTTCTGAGCACACACGCAGACTCACAGCCAGGCTGCAGGTGTGTGTGTGTGTGTGTGTGTGTGTGTGTGTGTGTGTGTGTGTGTGTGTGTGTGTGTGTGTGTGTGTGTGTGTGTGTGTGTGTGTGTGTGTGTGTGTGTGTGTGTGTGTGCGCGCTCACTGCTCGGGCTGGGTGTTACTGTGTCTCACAGATCCCCTGCAGCAAGCCGGCTCACACTGTCCGCTCCTAACAGCAGCGAGCCCCGCAACGTCCCTCCAACACGGCACCCAGACCCCACGCAGCATTCTCATCTGTTTGTCATTGCTGGTGTCATTTTCTGGTTGCTAACAAACGCCATTGTAACACATAATCACTGATGTTCCGCTGTAACGGTGGTGGACTCATCAGAACAGAGTGGGCGAGCTGACCAATCAGAGCACAGTGGGCTCATAGGGAGGGGGGTGGGGGGTCAGGAGCTCCAACAAGCTGTTTAGGACAGAGAGTGAATACACATACTTTACAGAGATGCTGTTTGAGAAACCAATGTGAGTTTGGAAAATTGAACAATGTAAATCTATTCTAGTAGACCTCAACAATGGTATTATGATCAGTTGAAATGGCCGTGACATGGGACCTTTAAGACATGATTTATTATTTATTAAGTAGGCATATTTACTTCCAAAATAAAGAGACAGTGGCTCGTCAACAGTGCCTAAATCTTTATTTTTCAGTAAGCTACATTTTTTTTCTCCAAATTAGACAGTTTTACATCATGACACAGAGTAACTTAAATTATCTATAGCTGACATGTACGCTTGATTCCAGTCTCGATGGAAGAAAAGACCAAAAAACATAAAGAAAAACATTTTTTAAAAAAAGAAAGAAAAAGCCCTCTTGAACGCAACCTCCGTTTCCACGTCTGTTTGAGGTGTCGTTAGGCAAATCATTATTCGTCCAAAGTCATCGATTGTCCACAGCCGTTAGCATGGTGTTAATGAGTTAAACCACAGTGCGTTGATAAAGAGAAACCGGTCGGTCGGTTGGTGCGCATCACGAGATATTACATGTTTGAGATGCAACCCCTTTGAGGAAACAAAAAACAAATGGCACTGTCAAAAAAACGGACGAACAGGAAGGAAGGAGGAGAAATGATATGAGGCTCCGAGAAGAAGTCCAACGAGAGGAAGGAAATCCTCGAAAACGCCCGCCAACAGGAGCGTTTGTTATAATGCCGGTGAAGAACGTGCAGAACTGGAGACGTCCCTTTGGGTACCAACGAGTCTGAAAAGAGTCACCTTTGCATGGGTTTGGATTTCTGTGGGTACACTTATTTATTCCATACATGCACACATTCACAGTTCCCAGTTCAAATGCATTTAACTCCACAAAAAAGTTTGAGGTATAACGCACAGGGAATCTGCTCCGACAGTCAGCGGTGTCACATTTCTCCAGATGTGAGAAGTCTTTGATGGACTTTCAGGAACGAACAAAAAAAAAAAGCCAGAGATGGCAAGCGATCAGCTATGTACAGGTTAAACTGCCCAGGACAAAAAAACATCAACAGTTGAATAAATGGCACAGTTATTGGTTTATCTTTGCCACAAAATGCAGTCCACATGTGGTCAAATGGTTTCAAACAGACACTCCAATCTGTATGTGCCAGACATGTCGGTCTGTGTAAAACAAAAAACTGTGATTCCAGTTGAGCTTCTGTCTCCAAACTCGCCCCATAACACAAAACAGAAACATTATTTGTACATTTATTTCTCAGGAGAGCTCTGAGGAACAGGAAACAGATCAATCGGAAGGAAACAACGACTTTCTGGATGTTTCGTCTAGTAGCTAAATCGACACACGGGTGAAGTTCAGCCATCCTTGTCGTGACGCCAATAAATCTCCCAACATTTCACGTTATTTCCCAAAATAAGTGTCTTTTTTCTGAAATGAGTCACCAAAAATGTACAATCCACAGGTCCAAATGTTTGTCGTCACGTTGGCAGGAAGCTAACCACCTCGAGTGCTACAAGCTAAATGAATGAAATGTGCTTGAAGTGTGCTTCATTTTTGATATCGTTCATTTCATTACATCACATCGAAGCGCGTGAATTAAAACAGACGACAAAACTGGGACGTGTCCATCAGGCATCGCTCTTAAAAAAAAAAAAAGAAGATGGCTAGAAGAGGTGAAGCTCGTAGCGAAGTTTAATGTTAAATCAGTGCCGATGCTTCTTATATTTAGAAAGACATTTCTGCTGTTTTACTTCTATACATTCCTGATTTTGTCATGGAGTGTTTTCCTTTTATCAGTCTGCAAAGCTAACAAGTTTCTGTCCATATTCTAAGAGAAACAAGCAACCACTATCCGTGAAAACCAACCAGAACCACCATTGAGAATTTAGTTTGTTAGAAAGAAAAACAACCAATCAGTAAAGAAACACAAACTATTTCACCCGATCTGAATTGTGTTATCGCCAAAAACTAGATAGCATAGGTACATAACTAGGACTCAGCCCAATTTCTGTAAACCTGGGTCAGTCCAACTTCTCAAAAAACCTAAAATATAAAACTTAAAATACACTAACATACAACAACTACATCTCCCATGACCCTTAGCTAATAATGCATACAAAGTCTGGTCTAATTATGTCAAAGGTTACGGATTTCATTACAATTTTTGACTGTGATCCAACATTCTATACCAATATGTGACCGATAAGCACAGGATGAGTCAGGATGTGGTTAGCCTAGCTTAGCATAAACACTGGTTGCAGATGGCAACAGCTAGCGTGGTTCTGTTCAATCTGCTTACAAACAAATCTAAAGCTCACATATGAACTTAATCCTTCTTGTTTTTTTTAAGATGACTGTTTTTTGTCCTCGTGCTAAGCTAACTGTTTTCTGTCTATGTGATCATCACATAGACAGAAAACAGTTAGCTTAGCTTATCAAATGGATAGAAAACAGAAAAAAAACAGTTATCTCACCACATTGTTTTCTGTCTGTCTGCTAAGCTAACTGTTTTCTATCAATGTGATAAGCTAAGCTAACTGTTTTTTGTCCATGTGCTAAGCTAACTGTTTTCTGTCTGTCTGCTAAGCTAACTGTTTTCTATCCATGTGATAAGCTAAGCTAACTGTTTTTTGTCCATGTGCTAAGCTAACTGTTTTCTGTATGTCTGCTAAGCTAACTGATTTATATCCATGTGATAAGCTAACTGTTTTCTGTCTGTCTGCTAAGCTAACTGTTTTCTATCAATGTGATAAGCTAAGCTAACTGTTTTTTGTCCATGTGCTAAGCTAACTGTTTTCTGTCTGTCTGCTAAGCTAACTGTTTTCTATCGATGTGATAAGCTAAGCTAACCGTTTTTTGTCCATGTGCTAAGCTAACTGTGTTCTGTATGTCTGCTAAGCTAACTATTCTCTATCCATGTGATAAGCTAAGCTAACTGTTTTCTGTCTGTTTGCTAAGCTCACTGTGTTCCCTCTATTTGCTAAGCTAACTGTTTGCTGTCTATGTGATAAGCTAACTTGTTTCTGTCTGTTTTCAATCCATGTGATAAGCTAACTTGTTTCCGTCTGTTTTCAATCCATGTGATAAGCTAACTTGTTTCTGTCTGTTTTCAATCCATGTGATAAGCTAACTTGTTTCTGTCTGTTTTCAATCCATGTGATAAGCTACGCTAACTGTTTTCTGTCTTTGTGCTAAGCTCACTGTGTTCCCTCTATTTGCTAAGTTAACTGTTTTCTGTCTATGTGCTAAGCTAAGCTAACACATCCAGCCCTAAGTGTTATTGATCTTTTTTAGTGATACATTTTACAATTATATTTCCCAAATGTTTTACCTACTCCTTCAATGACCAAAACCCCCAAATGTTACCACCAACAACAGTAAAAACAAATACTCATTAATCTTCGAATATGGCCAGAAAAACCACAAAATAAATGTTAGAAGAGGCAGAACTTCAGCTCTCTATTGTATTAATAGATATTTTCGAGTCATGCTGCCCACATGTGGACGCAATGCTGATTATAAGCTGTGGTATGAGCGTGTCATAATCATAGATATTCAGTATTAGTGTAGTGTTAATACTAGCCTTATTAATCTTCTTGGTATTAGGACATTTAGAGATGTCAGAAATACTTTGCTGCACAGTGACGCCTAAAAATCTGACATGTAGTGCTTCTTTTTTTTTCTTTCTTCAGTAATCAAACTACTAGATTATTGTGGTTTAAAAAAAAATTCCAGCGTAAAAGAAAAAGGAAGCCAGAGCTTTTTAAAAAAAAAAAAAAAAAAAAAAAAAGGGGATGTTGGTGGACACGCAGATTTGTAAGGGTTCATTAATAATGCTGTCAGTACCACAGGCTCTCCAATTAGTGCACAGTGAGGAGGGGGTATACAAAAATAATGGAATGAAAGACAACAAAAAAATGTACAATCAGACGAGCTGCCCACCCTGCAGAGAGGAGCAGAATTTAAACTCCGACACCCAAAATAAAAATAAAAAAAGCACAATATTACGTTTTTTTTTTTTGTGTATATCCTACATCCAGCTCGATAGCGACATTACAAGATCAATATATTTTTTTATAATCATTTTTAAGGTACCTCTTATATTTTTCTGAGTATTTACAACTGTACAAGCAAAGCACACACTTCAAAGTGCACACATTTAATACAGTATTGACTAGTTTTGCATTTACAAGATTTTATGTTTTTTTTTTTCCCCCTCAAAAAAAAAAAAAAAAACCTACAAGAAAAAAAGGACTTGTAAATTTTACAAAAACAAAAAAGGGTAAAAATAAAATAAAACGCTGCTCGATTAGTCCTCTTTCTTTCTCTTTCTCTCTCAGTAAGACTTGTGACGTCTAAATATTTTCCACGTGTCACTTTGTTAACATTTGGGGGATTTTTGTGTGAAAAGAAATAAACTCTATGCTTGTCTTGTATAAAAGTTAAGGCAAAGTCATTTTTCAAGTTTAAATAAAATTCAAGTTTCTCAAACACTGGATGGACACTTCCTTTTTTTTTTTTTTACATTTTGCGTTCAAATAGAGATCTCAACGCATCCCTATGTATTTTCATCTCCCTAAAACAAAAACGTAATGATATTTCTCATGGAATAAACAGCATTGGTTTATAAATACGTGGATATGGTGCATTTTGATTTATTGTTAACTGTTTCCACTGATGTGAGAAAAAAAAAAAAACATCAACCCATCCAAGTGCATCTCAGTCCTTCAAAAAAGAAAAGATATCTATTTTTTTAAGCAAACTCAAGAACTTGACGTCCAAATCAAAAGCAGCTATGAGCAGGCTTCTTCTTTAACGAAGCCCTCAGATGGGCTGTTTTCTCTTAGTGGGATTACCCAGAATGCTTCTTGTTGCAGGAAGACTTTAGCGAGACATGCAAGGTCTCACATCGTGTGTTTGTTTCCCTAAAAAACAGATATTGTGTATAGTACAGTGTTTTTTTTGTATGGTTGTTTTGCATCTGTGATAACTTAAGAAGAGATTCAATTCAAGCACTCAAGAGAGGAAACTCTGTCACGCTTAAAAAAAACTACTTTCAACGTCTCACAATTGCAGTTTTATGAATCCGATGTCAATTCAAAACTCATTTTTACCATTTCGCCAGCCAATTCCATTTTTAGACTACAGTAAAAAATGCAAGACTTGGTTGGTTTTCTGCCAAAGTGGCTGCTACAGGAGACAGAGCTCCAAACCAAGCCTTCAATTTAACACGAGTTTCCTCCCTGCCTCTGAATCCTAGCTACTTCACTCTGCAGAGGATCGATCAGCTTCAAAATCATCCGCTCCATTTCATCCCATTGAGCTTAAATGTAAGTGGTTGCACATTCTGTAAGCTCAAAGTGAGAACAAACTGTTTGCTTCAAACCCAACTGCTTGTCTCCCCAGAGTGAAGCAGGAAGAACCTCCGTGGTGCTTTTCCGTTCATCTTTTCTACACTTTTTTTTTTATTTGAAAGAAAACTCAGGATAAATCAAAGTGTGCAAACTTGAAAATAGAAGACAAGGGAGCATGCTGACAGAAAAACCAACGAGCGGTGAAGACTCGACGCTGAGGAAGACGAGGGAACATCTCCACCCCGAGGACGACATTTTACACGACTCAGATTTCCCTGCTGTAAAACCCACCTGCTTTTTTCTGTTCTCTTAAATGTTTAAAGTTCATCTCCGTTCACATGAGCCCCGACGGGACTCCCAACTAAATGCCTTTCACACTTCAACATGGCAAACTACATTCCGCCCCAAAAAACTCATATTTGACCGTTTGTTATGAGTAAAACTTTCAATCCAACCGTCTCACTTTCCCCTAATTTTACAAGCAATGAAAATCCTCATTGAGCCAAAATCCAAACCACTGCATGAAATCCTTCAGTTTGAAAACAAATCTATATAAAGCATCCGTAAAGCGAGATAAATCTGTAAAGTCATGTGACGCTGCCCATCCTTCACCACAGTGTTCAACAGGCGTCCACAAGGCACAACAACACAAACAAAAACAAGGCGATTGCGTCCACAGAGATGAATTTTCTTTCTGTTCCCTTGACGGTCAGGATCAATTCCCTTTTTCTCTCTTCACTTGTCTAATAATGCATTTGCCTGCGAGTCTGAGGAAAAAAGACGCCATAACAGTGCAATTAAAGTTCTGTCGATACATTTAAATCAAGTATTTTGTACACACAATATCAGATGAGCTGCTGTAACAGGTTCCAGGATTCGACGTCTAGCACCATATCTAGAGGAAAACACTCGGCTTGCTAAACTCCAGCAGGAAACTCACTTTCTGTCATGTTTCTCAATCGATAACTAATTTCCTTCGTCCTAGTTGCAGCTCACGAGTGTTTCCTCACCTCCAGAGCTTTTTAATCCTCACAACTGGACTTTAAATGTGTGAGCCCTGCCTTTTTCCTTTGACAGTATGTGCCTGATTCCACAGTTTTAAATAGGAAATGAGAGGAGCAGTCGATAAAGCTTGCTCGGTTGTTCCCTAAAAAATGCAATGCCAGGAATATAATCACACACCACGGACACTTTTCAGCCAATTTGCGCCAATGCCTAATTTATATATTCAAGCTTGGTTGCAGATATCAACATGCCCTTCTTGTCTGACGCTTAAAAAAAACAAAAACAAAAAACAGCACTGATATCACATCACGGCCGTTAAGATACAAGCTACAGCTAGCTAGCTAGCAGTGTTAGCAAACAGTAAAAACAACAACACAGCAGATGGAGGTGATTCTTTACAGAGATGCGAGGAAGAAAAGTAACACCCAGCGTGTGACATGACCAGGAGTGACTGTACCGATAGTTCACAGGAAATGTTGGAAAAAATACATTTTTTTGTTAATAATTCTGCAAAATAAATCCAGTTTGAGGCGGAAAAAAAGATCAGAGTCTGGTTGTGATTTAAGTCTTGCATACGGATGTGAGTATGTAATAGAAAACTGCTAATTATCACCAATAATTAAGCTACATAAAGTCGCACAACAGTGCCCCTCGACATGCAAACAAACCCCTCTCTCTGCTCACTCTTTCCCATCATCCACTGGGGGCGGGGGGGAAAACTTCCCACAATGCCCTGCTGCTGCTGCTGCTGCTGCTGCTGCTGCTGCTGCTGCTGCTGCTGCTGCTGCTGCTGCTGCTGCTGCTGCTGCTTTCTTTGCACACAAGACTTTTTAAATGTTTAAATCCCACAAGGCCTTTTGGACTAATGAAAAGAAAAGACTTGTTTCAGTGTTGTCTGTGCCCGGGGTGTAGGCAAAACTGAAATAAAAAAAAGCAAATAAATAGAATAAAAAGAATGAAAAGGTGCTCTACATTGCACAGTAAAGTGCTTTTGTCTGCAAGCCCTGATCCAGAAGAGAAGGCGTCCCCTATCCATGTGACTGATGCTGATTCTGGGATATAAGCATTGAGTAGCCCTGACTTATATTTCCGTTTTTTTTTTTTTTTTTTTTTTCTACTGCGGGGATTTGGGCGGGGTTTGGTGGGTTTCTCTGTTTGGGGTTTTCCCGATGTGGGGGGGCGGGGAGGCCCAGCGTCCAGCCGGCCTCCGAGCCTCCCTCTGGTGTCTCCCCGGGGTGAGGGGTTTGGAGGAAGAGGAGGAAGAGGAGGAGGAAGAGGAGGAAGGGGGGTATGTCTCTCTGGTTTTGGCCTCTGATGCGTCACTGGGGCACTTCCTCTCCTCGCCACCGGGGGCAGCGCAGCCTGGCTTTGCTTCTTTCGGGGTCCCAAGCTGCTGCGATGAAGACGAGGAGTCCTTCGCCCGCTGACAGATCTCAGCGTAGGAGGGCTTCCTCGACTCCTGCAGGGAAACAACGAGAAGAGTCAGGAAATACTCAGCAAAAAGCATCAATGGATCGAGGGAATGAGAGGAGGGCTAAATGTATAATGTGTTGATGTTTGTTGTTGCCTTTAAAAAAATCTATACAAATATTTCTGATGAGAACGAGATGTGGGCTTCCTTAACTCCTGCAGGGAAACAACGACGGGAAAGTCAGGAAATAATCTCATGTCTAATGATGACACAAAAGCCGCTTTAAGTACTTTGCCGCGCTTAGTTCCCAGCACTTAGTTCCCCCATGGAACTAAAGAGCCGATCGCGTTCACACCGGAATAAGTTCCCTGAAGGAAGATTACGTAAATGAAGCCGCTGACGTCCCCGGAGTTGGGGACTGTAAAATAAAAAGCTGGGAGTGCCAGCAGCTTCTACTGAAGCCTTCCGAGTAAATCGCCAGAACGCCGACACCTCCTCATCTCCAATGTTTTTTTTTGTGTTGCCATAAGTTATTGTCTCTCCGTTGGTGCACTGGGCTAATGCTAATGCTAATAATGCTAATGCCAGCAAATATAATGGCGGCTTCAAAAAACTTTTCCGAGTTTTACGGGGTGTGGTTGCAATTCGCCCAGCCAATCAGAAATTGGTACTTTTTTCTCCCCAGGATAGTCCCACCTCTAGCAGGGACAAAAATGGGAGTAAAAGTTCTCATGAACTAAGTTCTCTTTTTGGTGTGAACGCAAAATCCAAGGAACTATCGGAACTAAACGGGAAAAGTACTCCGGTGTGAAAGCGCCTAATGGTTCGTGTTCATGTGACAAATGCCGTCAATTTTGTACCTTGAAAATGTAAATGTATTGGACTTTTTTGACAGCATCCCCTTCCCCAAACCAAGACATATTGAAATGGCTGCTACAATGACTGTGCTAAATGAAATATAACTCACATCGAGTTACTGAAATGTGAGTTTATCAAACCTTCAGTATCAAACCTACACCACGGTATCTAAAATGTGCTTTTCCTCCTATTCTTAATTTAAAATGCCCTTCGGGGGTTTCTGTTCCTCCCACCATCATCTGCAGTCTCCTTCCTATCCTTCCTGTTATCAGCTGCTGTTTGAGTTTTACTGCAGAGCTAAACCGTAAGGCCGAGGGGAATATTCACCAAGGTTTCTTTCTCCTAACCCAAAGCACTTCTTTAAGAAAAGGAATACTTTGCCTCAGGAATCCTTTTGGGAGGAGTGGTAAGTGCGATCAATTGGAAATAATAAGAAAATCTTTCCTTGCGAGTTAATCTCTCAGACCGATACCTTTTTAGAAACTTGATTTTTTTCCTGCAACAGAGGATTTAATCAAAATCAATGCAGCAGAATCAAGCTGCGATTAATTCCCCGTGTTTGTCCGTGCTTAGATTGATTTGTCTGAGCATTAAAAAAGGGACTAAAAACCCTGAATGTCCTCTTCCAATATCAGAATACACGTTTTAACAAAGGTATCAACTGTAGCTGTGAACATGACAGGATGTGTGATTACCTAGAAGAGCATCAGGACTGTTTGAGGCATATGATAGCTATGTGATTAACATGATGATTCAGCCTCTATGGAGAGAGACATGTGACAAGCATGATCATTTCTGACGTGGAGCTAATCTGAAGTAAACATTGAATACTGCTTTCTATTCCTCCATCTTGTGACTGTGAAACTCCCTCTCTTGGATATCAGCATGTGAAGGACACTGTTCAGGAACTAGCTGATGCTCTGTATGTGATGACTCCTTCCATTCTGGAGAGGATCACAGATACATGGATCCTGAGATTCAAGCTCAAGCCGGTGAGATTTTTCTAACAGAAGGTAAAGAAAGGAATCAATACTCACTGTTGCAGCACCGTTGACTTGCACTGATTTGCTGGCATTGGACAGCGTGCCGGGAACTCGCTCCACGGACAGCTGCACCTCCTTCGGTTTCACCTCCGTCACCTTCACCTCCCTGAAATAAAAACAAACGAGGGAGAAGAGACATTTAAAAAAGGTAGAGAAAATGAACAGGAAGTCAATGCGAGCAGCCAGACCATACGACTACAATGATCATGAACACCCAATTCAAACCACACGCTTTCAGTCAAATCTGACGTTTCATAAACCTTTCCTTGTATTTAAATTGTTATTATTTTGATCTTACTGTAAATGTAAGTTATAGAGGAAGGGTGATGGAAATGGTGCGGAACGATAACTAAGTGAGCAGATGGCAGTTATGGGTACTTTTTTTACTTAAAGGTGGGGTAGGTAATTTTGGAGAAAGCAGCTCGAGTGGCCATAATTTGAAAATACACAGCCGGAAAAAATCTGCCACTTCCTCACAGAGCCCCGCCTCCAACACACACGGACGCGCACATGACCAATGAGGGCACGAGATAAGTTTGTGCACAGATGGAAGGCTGACAGGCAGGTAGGCCATCCAGTTACTTTAGCCGGGCCGGCTCAGATGATTGGTCGCGCTTCTCACAGCGCTACGGCTTCCACATATGACATTTTTTATGGATTTGTTGTCAAAGCACTTCAGATATTCATTGCTATCGGGATGTTAAGAGCATTCCATGGAATATAACAAAAAGTGTATCTCGAGCCGGTTTCTCAAACGTACCTACCCAACCTTTAAGTACATTTCAAAGCCTCTTTACTTTGACTTGAGTAAAGAAGTTTAGTCAGTACTTCTACTTTCACCAGAGTATTTTTAAACACGAGTATCTGTACTTCTACTTGAGTACAGGATGTGTGTACTTTTGCCCTCTCTGTATATAGGACAGACAATAATATTTGCCAGAGGATGTTTTACTACTTAAATATTTAAACCACTAAGTAAACAAACTCACCTGCTAGCTACAACAGTGAATAATGATCTACTTACAGACCCTGCGCTACAGTTCAGATTCAGAGCTGTGTGTTCTTACGCTGCAGGGAGGGAGGGGGCGGGGCTTAGCGGCGGCCCGGTGGCGGCGGTCAAGGTCGAGGCCGGTGTCAAGGTCGAGGTCGGGGGGGTCGGCGACGGCTGGAAGCTCGAAGGCTTCGGAGAGGACGAGGAGCGAAGAGGCTCTTTTGGACCCGCTGGAGACAGAACTGATCCAGAACTGGACTCTGCACTTACATTCTGTAGAAAACAACACAGGATGTTAATGTGAACTAAAGCAATCGGCATTTCCTCTCTGTAGAACTTTCCACTTTATCTAATTCCCCTCCTCGACTCCTATCCTCGTGTCTTAGTCCCGCCCACAGGAGATGCGAGCAGAGGAGTCGAGGAGGGGAGCCGAGGAGAGAGGAGGGGAAGCAGCAGGCGGTTAGAGAAATGAGAACTCCTCTCCTCTGAGCGGTCATTTTAAAGAAACGTCCATTAATGATGACAGGAGGCACAGCAGCCCTCTGATGGACAGATGAGTTCATGACCACTTATATATTTACTTTGATTCACTCACAGTGCGGTATAATGAGACAATAACAGGCTACAGATGCGCACACACACACACACATATAAATATTTACAATTTCAGAATCAAACAAGTATGAGAGCACTCTCATAATGACGTAACACTATCAGAGACTGGATATTGAGTTAATCCCTCCAGCGTGTAATATATTGGAAGGCCTCAGTTTCAGTCCTTACCCGCTCCTTAGGATGTATTTATTTGTGTAAGAAACTCTTCTTTACTTAAGCCACAATATGTGCTGCACTGAGAAGCACAGAAGACGACAGTGGCTTTGAGTTAATCCCAACAGCATGTCATATATAAAAGCCTCAGTTTCAGTGCTTACCCGCTCCTTAACGTTTCCGATAACGACGCTGCTGGCCAGCCGGTTGTCGAACACTTCTTCTGTGGTTTTCAGCTGCCCGGCGGCTCCGGGGAGAGGAGGGAAACTGGAGAGACCCAGCTCGAAACTCGGGGACGGAGGTTTTGGGGGGGGAGGCGGCGACTGGGGCGTCACTCTCTACACAACGGCAACAAATAATCATAAGAATAACACATTTCACAAACTTATGCATATATAATACCTTGCTTTATATCTTGTTATTTTGTAAATTCAACAGGTATATTTTCTACTTGTCTTTTAATTTGTATTGTACAATGCCATGTCTTTTTTTGCTGCTGCAACACAAACATTTCCCAAATTGGGATCAATAAAGTGCGTCTTATCTTAAACTGATTTCTAGTAACTGCACACTTTTATTTATTTTTTAGCATTATTTTGTAATCTGCCTTTTGTCTAATGTTGGGGAATGTTCAGTTGTGTTTGTGTAATGTAACAAGTGACTACACTCTTCCACAAGTGGGTCTAAAAGGACCGTATTAGAATAATGTGTTTTTATGCCATTTGTGTCATTTTGGTTAAGAAAAATCACTTGTATAATATTTAGTATTATATTTTGGTTCACACTAGAAATATTTTATATTCAATTTTTCAATATTTATAATTTGAGAAAAAAAATTCATTTTGAAAAAAAATGTTTTGAACATATTGTCCCAAAGTTCTCCGCTATTCTGAGACCCTCACAGTATGCCAGTCCCTTTTCAAAACTCATCTCTTCTCCTCTTGTCTAGTCATAGCCCCGCCCTCCCCCCCCCCCATCAATCCATGCCGGTTGATCAAGTTTGATAGTCCTCTACTCCCCACCCTAACCTTCCCTTATATTGCAAAGAGATTTTTAGTCCTTGAAAAGCCCTATAAAAATAAAATGTATTATTATTATTAATTATTATTATTATTATTATTATTATTATTATTATTATTATTATTATTATACTGACAGGTATCAGATCTTGCTGTGTAAAACAATCTTCCTGAGAGGTGTCACATGTGATTTAGTCTGTGTGTTCCACAGTGAATGTATTCCTGACAGCAACAGGTGATAAGAATCAAAGGTTCCCAGAGGATCCCATAGAAAATGCATGCGGGTCATTTTTGACCCACTTATGGAAGCTTGGGGTAGAAATACAAAAACTACAATTTCTTAAAATGTACATTTTAAATTTGAATGGCATGATATCCAAAACATGTTTTTTGAGGAATAGCTGGAATATGAAATGATAAAAAAATGTAATTACAAAGATACTTCTAGAAAACCACCTCAACGGGTCAAAAAAGACCCACTTATGCCTCTAAGGGTTAAAAAAAGTATTATAATGATACATTTATTTTATATAGCACACTTTAAAAACATCTAAAAAGGTGCTTCACTGCTAGAAGGAGAAAATGAAACAAAGTTATCTCAGGAGCGTGTTGAATCAAATATGGTAATATATAAAAAAAAGGTTAAGAGCACAGAAACTCCAGAGATCATTATTTGTTGCATCTTTGATATTTCTTTAAGCACGCTTCTTAGGTGACATTAAGCTGTACATTAATTAATGTACATTTCCTAAATAAAGGTATTCTGATCATTTAAGCTGACAGTAAACATGCTAGGCTTTTTATTTATTTCGAACGTGTAAATCAATAATATTAATAATAATGAAACAAGAGAATGAGGATACTGTACAAACATAAGCAGGATCAAATTGATGAACACAAATATTATTGACTTACAAATTATATATAAACAAATGATTTACTCTTCTCCCAAAATATAAATTAACATTCTTTTCCCCTCATGATTTCAGAACAGGAAGCAGTTGATCCTGCTTTCTTTCCTTTAGTCTAGAGCAGTGCTTCTCAAAGTCCGTGAGCGCCCCCTAGTGGTCCGTGAGCATATTGGTAACATTTCGTACAATTTTCAGGCGATTTGTAATCTGTTCTAGAAAAACGATGTGTTTTTGGATATTTGTGGAGTTAGGTGGTCCGCGAGTGTTTTTTTATTGGTTAAGTGGTCCTTGGTATGAAAAGGTTTGAGAAACATTAGTCTAGACGTAGAAAGAAAAGCTAGATTCACATCAAAGATGAAGAAAAAGTACTTACTGTAAACTTTTCGTCCCTCTTTTTCCTAGAAGTAAAAAAACATTTTCCTTTAAAAAAAAAAAACACTTCAATTTACAAACAAACATCCGGCCTGACTAATGCCTTCACCCTGCACAGTGTGGGAAGTAAACGTATCTGCAGCACAGTGAAGACGGACAAAGGAAGACATTGGGTGTTTCTCAATGTCGAGGAAGGAAGGATGCTCCAGAGCCACTATTTCAAGGATGCTACGTCATCGAGTGCCGCCGAAAGGACTGTTCCAATGTCCAGCATGACTTTGTTTCTGATTCACACCATAAAATAATGTGTCAATGTGTCAGGAAGGTGTTGCTAAGCAGATTACGTTGGTACGTGTACGTTTTATTTTACTGACTTAGGACTTTAATTGTTTTTAAACCTTCAAGTTTCACATTTTAAATGATTGGCTGTGGATTTTTTCCAGCTCAAAACGAATAAAACAAATCGAAATACAGATGTTTTTTGGGTCCGAGACAAAAAAAGCTTTTCAAATGTTATCACAACTCCCTGATGGTAATAATTAATTGCATTTTCTGCACTGTTTGGCTAAAGAAACAAGTCATGCAGACATTTGAAGCCCAGTTGAAAAATAAAGCTTGTATTGACTAGTTTGGGTGAAACTAAAGCATTTTACAATTCGATATATATATAGATTAAAAGGCTTTACTGTTTTAATTTGAAGCCACTTTTGTTAAATTGAACATTTAGTGAGACCGGTGTCAAAAAACACTTTATATTAAAGGTCCCCTAGTATACTGTTTTTCATCAATATATCACAGGTCTCAGATATATCCAGAGCCTGTCTCTGATTGGCTCCAAACACCAAACAGATCATTGCAGCATTACCCATAATCCCCTCTGTTTCAGCCCTGTTTCCAAAGTGCTGATTCTCTGTCTGTTACTTTAGATGAAAATAAGGAGCCCCTCCCCACGCCCCTCTGAGAGACATTTGGTTACAAAGAACTCAATGGTGCTCTAGGAGGAGATTCAGGTGATAAGGGCGGGGGGGGGGGTTACCTTGTTGCTGATTGGCTAATGGTTACACAAGACAAAACATCGTTATGACATCATAAAGTGGACACAATCTGATCAGCTCATTTTCAGACAGGTTTTTATAGAAATTGATCAAAAAGAGAGAGAATCTTTTTTCCTGACACTTTCAGAGTCTCTTTCCACAGAGGGGACACATGTTGATGTAGAAGAGACATGAAGAAGAGGGGACACATGTTGATGTAGAAGAGACATGAAGAAGAGGGGACACATGTTGATGTAGAAGAGACATGAAGAAGAGGGGACACATGTTGATGTAGAAGAGACATGGAGAAGAGGGGACACATGTTGATGTAGAAGAGACATGAAGAAGAGGGGACACATGTTGATGTAGAAGAGACATGAAGAAGAGGGGACACATGTTGATGTAGAAGAGACATGAAGAAGAGGGGACACATGTTGATGTAGAAGAGACATGAAGAAGAGGGGACACATGTTGATGTAGAAGAGACATGAAGAAGAGGGGACACATGTTGATGTAGAAGAGACATGAAGAAGAGGGGACACATGTTGATGTAGAAGAGACATGAAGAAGAGGGGACACATGTTGATGTAGAGGAGACATGAAGAAGAGGGGACACATGTTGATGTAGAAGAGACATGAAGAAGTGGGGACACATGTTGATGTAGAAGAGACATGGAGAAGAGGGGACACATGTTGATGTAGAAGAGACATGAAGAAGAGGGGACACATGTAGGCCTGTCACGATAATTAATTTTGTTGGACGATAAATTTTTCTGGAAATTATTGCGATAAACGATAATATTGTTGGCACCGTTTTAAGACCATTTTAGACATAATGATAATATATAATAATAATTCAAGTACATCCTTTCAAACATAACTTTATATTGAACATTCAACATTGCAAATGAAATGTGAAATAATATTAAAATATATAAATTATATATAATAAATAAAACCAATTAATTAAATCACACACAACCAAAACAATAAATTAAATAGAGTCAGGCTGGAAAAAAGAGCTCTCTCTCTCTCATATATATAAATAAATAAATAAATAAATAAATAAATATGAGCACACATTATCTCACAAGCAAAAAAAACTCCTTAAAACAACAGTCAAGTGTACAGTCCACTGTCAAAGACCCAGATGCCTCAACAGGCCATATCCAAATCTGTTTTTCTAAGTTTTCGAGCAAGGAACACCAACATGTTTGCGTTGTCGGGCGGGGGCTCTCCATCTCCAGCTGCCGTGTTTGCTCCCAGCTGGGAAAACGGAATGGGGTGGTTGTGTTTTAGGTGTAGTTTAAAATGCGTGGTATTGCCTGCTTTTGTCGCTACCTTTTTTAAACCAATGCGACACACCGCCCGGCTCATTCAAGTCCGTAGGTTCGCCTCGTTGATTTGGTTTGAATCCAAAATACTGCCACACCGGAGAATCGAGATGTGTAGTTAGGTTTTGTAACCAATTTCATTTCACTTTAAATTCCCCGCGAGTAAGTCACACGTTGTCCCGCTTGTCGCTATATTATTAATTTGGCTGCTACGCTGCTGCACGTGAACGCGGAGTGTCCTTACCTGGCTGTGTGTCAGCCCCGCCCCTCACAGCGCCCCTGGCAGCCACAGCGCTCCAGGCTAAAAAATGCTGGTCACATCTTTATGTAAACGGCAATTTATCGAGCTCAGAAAAGTTATCGAGTCCATTTTTATTTATCGTACGATAAGTCAATTTATCGATTATCGCGACAGGCCTAGACACATGTTGATGTAGAAGAGACATGGAGAAGAGGGGACACATGTTGATGTAGAAGAGACATGAAGAAGAGGGGACACATGTTGATGTAGAAGAGACATGAAGAAGTGGGGACACATGTTGATGTAGAAGAGACATGAAGAAGAGGGGACACATGTTGATGTAGAAGAGACATGAAGAAGAGGGGACACATGTTGATGTAGAAGAGACATGAAGAAGAGGGGACACATGTTGATGTAGAAGAGACATGAAGAAGAGGGGACACATGTTGATGTAGAAGAGACATGAAGAAGAGGGGACACATGTTGATGTAGAAGAGACATGAAGAAGTGGGGACACATGTTGATGTAGAAGAGACATGAAGAAGAGGGGACACATGTTGATGTAGAAGAGACATGAAGAAGAGGGGACACATGTTGATGTAGAAGAGACATGGACAGGTGACCTTTAAAATGCCTCAAAGGTAGTATTCTTTGTATCCTACCTTCCTCTCCCGATGCCCAGGGAGTATTCAGGGGCGGGGGGCTCCGTCACCCTGCCGGTGCCGGCGGTGTCCCTGCGGGGGAAGGAGCTGCTGGAGGGCAGCCGGGTCCTGGGCTGAGTGGAGGGGGGAGGCCGGGCGGGGGGGCTGCTGCGGACCCCGTTCAGACGCTCGCTGGGGAAGCTGGGAAATAACCCCGGGTTGTCCAGAAGCCCGGCGCTGCGATCTGCGGTCGGGAGGGAAGGCCTCAAGTGAGGTTTACTGTGACTCCTGAGGGGGGGGGGGAAGAAGACGTGTCAAATGAGCATATATTCATTTAAAACATATATTCATATTTTGTATGGGTTTCTGTGTTTGCTGTATTTTGGAGTGTTAATAATAAATTCAATTTATTTAGCGCTTCTCATCTGCCAAGACAAATCCTGAAGCGGAAAAAAAAATCAAAAATCAAATCAAAAATGTTGACAGTTATTACACCTGCAGGATTGTCCCTCACTATGTCCATTATGCCTCTGTTACGAAACATCCCTTCTGTTATTGTATATCCCCTTCCATATTCCCCATACTTCCTTAAAGAATATGTGTGTGGTCCGCCCCCTATGAATGTTTTTGATATCAGTGTACCAACCTGTTCCTGGGAGAATAGTGTCTGACGGTGAGAGGAGACGTCGTGGGTTTGAAACCGTGTGATGTGGTGAATCCGTTGATGAACTGGTTGTTGTGAAATGGTGCAACCTGGAAAACACAACACAAGATTGAAAATGAAAGGAAGTGAAAATGACAATTAAAATGAAAAAATACAAAAAATAAAAGTCACTGGTACAATTTTGATTACGTCTAAAATAAAAATATAGATTCAACTTCAAAAAAGGAAGAAAAATATACAAATAAACAATATGTTTATATAGACACATTAAGTTGAAGTAAAATGTTCATTTAAATACATTACATGTAAGGCAGGTTTATTTATACAGCACCTTTCAGCACACGGCAACCAAAGTGTTTACAAAATAAGATTAAAGACATTTAAGAACAAGTACAGCGGAAGCACGTTATAAAAAATAATTTAAAAAGCAAAGATAATCAAATCAACACAACAGGTATAAAATACATGGAGAAAAAGCCATTCTGCAGTTTCAAGAACAACTCGTCCAAATGCAGCGTCAAAAAGATACGTTTTGAATCTCGATTTAACAGAATCAACAGCAGCGGACCTGCAGCATTCAGGAAGTTTGTTCTAGATCAGGGATGGGCAAATGGCCGCAGATTAATTAATTAATTTCATTAATTTATATTAAAACCCTGCTGTGACGTCAAGTTACCGCTTGTAATTATGCCGTTACAAGCTTCAAAGTATTTATCATCTGAATTTGGCGAAACAAGTTTAATATTGTAAAAACCAAGACTTTATTTGAAATCAGATGAAAACAAACCGCCACGGACCCTGCCGTGTTATCTATGACACTTTTCATTCATAATTTCAGCGGGAGGGAGGGGGAGCGGCGCTGAGGAACAGCAGAGAGTTGACAGGTGTCTGTGTTGACCCTCCCCTTATTGTGCGTCAGCAGAGACTACAAGTGTCTTAGGTTCAAGTTAGACAACTAGTCTACAACTAAGTCTGGGTTAGTGTTCATGACTTCTTGTTTATGTCATCGTAATGTTTAATCTCAATGCACACACATGTTCCGTGCTTTCCAATAGTTGAATTCCACTGTTCAATACAAACATGCCACTTGTGCCTATTTAAAAATGAAATAACATTTCTGTGAACTGATATTTGTTTAGTGAGCTTATTAGAGGATGTTCCCTGAAAGACTGTAAAATGTCAATGAAGATCAGACTTAGTATATTTGTTAATAATTACATACAACACATGGGATTTGTGTGTGTGTGTGTTCCAAGTGAATCTGCCGCTCCCTGGGGGCCACTACATACATTATGTGGCCCCCACCACCATCCAAGTTGCCCATCCCTGGTCTAGACGGTCGGGGCATAAAAACTAAACGCTGCTTCTCCATGTTTAGTTCTGGCTCTTGTGGCAGATAGTAGGGATGCCAGTGATTATTCGGTTATTCAAATATTCGTTAGTCTCCATAATCGAATATAATTTTAAAAATCGATTTTATTTATATATTTCTTTATTATTATTTATGTTTTTTTTCTGGCTTAGTTTCAACCAAAATATAGACTAATGCTAATAATAGTATTAATAATTGTAAATGGCCATCAGTCACACCACCAGTTTGTTTTACTGTAAACTTGGAGGAAGCCTGCGTGCAGAGCAGACTGCTGCTGCAGCACGCTACACACCGACACCGCCCCCGCCCCCCCTCTCCCTCACACGTGCGACTAAAGATGAACAAAGCGGCAGGTAAAAAGAGTTCAAGGAGCTGCATCATGTTGATGTTGGTTTATTTGTCGTTTATTTTGTTTGTACTGTTAAACATGTTCCAGCAAAGAAAACTACGGAATTCCTTTTGTCTGAGTTTTTTTTTTTCTTCTCTCCTGCGGGGGGGGGGTCGGTCGAATAATTGATTATTATTCGCCAAGGCTGACAAATAATCGATTTTGATCATGGTCAGTTTCTGGCAACCCTAGCAGATAGCAGACCCGTCCCAGAGGACCTGAGACTCCTGGATGGTTCATATTTTTGCAGGAGATTGATAATATCATTTGGTCCTAAACCATTTAGTGCTTTAAAAACCAGCAATAGTACTTTCAAATAAATTGATATTTTTGATTTACAAAAAACTGCTAAATGCCATCCTGACTGTTTCTTTAATGTATTTGTTCCTTTCCTCATTTGCTCTAGAAATATCGTTATTATGATTAAACTTGCAGACGCTCTTGACAAAGTTCCCCTAAGGGAAATGTCCTTCTTTGATTTAAAGGTTCCATGTCAGCATTTTTCAACGCCTCGTTGGAGATTTCTCTTTTTCTTCCTGGGTACAGCGAAGTATTTGGGTACAGTAACGTAACGGCTCCGCGGATTGGTCCGTTATGATCAGTAGGACTGGCCGTGACATGGGACCTTTAACATATTTGGGTACAGTAACGTAACTGATAATTTTTTAGGACTAACATATAAATAATTTTAACTCAACTGTTTGAATAAATATCACCTCCGTAAATGAATCCTGAGTGTTAGATAAACATCTGTACATTTTGTTTTTTATTAGTTTATCTAACAGTCATTTGCAAAGAGGTTGTTTTTCACCTGTCGTCCCTTTATGCTTGTTTTAAAAATCATCCTAAAAACGTATTATAAAATATTTAAACATCATCACAATAGGAATTCAAAATATGAAAAACAGAAATTAAAAAGTATAATTGTTTGAGGTTATTTAAAGCATGCTCTCACCAGCGTGGGGTCGATGAAGCTGTGCGTGGCGGACCATGCCTGTGGCGTGATGAGGCTGTAGAGAGGGAACTGCTGCTGGGGGCTGTACACCGGGGGGATGTAGTACGACGTGTATCTCTGCTGCTGCTGTTGTTGTTGTTGTTGTTGCTGTTGTTGCTGTTGTTGTTGTTGTTGTTGTTGCTGCTGCTGCTGCTGCTGGGCATACGGGTTCACCTCCACCGGACGGTAACCGTTCTTTGGCATGAAAGTGTTGATAGCGATCGCCTTCGCCTTTATCCTCGCCTGGAGGGGAGAGAAACAGGGCGGGGGAATTAAAACCATTTTTGTCTTTATTGTTTTAGCAAAAATAGACAATATATAAGACCGTACACAAACATCCACAAGAAGTAACTAAATGAAGTAAATCACGAGTCACATAAATACAATCATCTCCAATTTGCTGACCCAGAGAACTCTCTAGATCCGCATGTTTCAGATCGTTAACCCGTTGAGTCTGTTCTCCAGGCCTCGGGCTCGATAAAGACATGCCCAGAACAAATGACTATAACTTCACTTCTAAAGGGGGAACATTAATAATGTTTTTTCTCAAAGCAAGGATTAAACCTGTGAGTCGGATGTAGAAAAGTCAGAATCAATATAGATTTTTTATTATTATTTTAAAGTAAATTCAGATTGAACATGTTTGTGTCTGTCCAAAAACTAAAACATTACCCTGATGGGATAGTAGACTAAAAGCTTTAGGAATCCAAACTATAACATATAATAAGCACCCTGAATCAAGATTGATGCAAAACAAGTGACATTTGACATTTTTAGAGAGATTTAGCAAAAATAAAACATCTTCTGGGGCCATTTGGGTGGATTTTCAATATCTCTGGAACCCATTGGTCGATTTTAGTGATTGACACCTCTTTTTAACCGTTAGAGCCAATAGAATCGAGGGGAAGTTCCTAAATCCACCTACATGTTACCATTGGTGAATGAGTGATGCACAGCCCAAAACCGGAAGCTGGGTTGCAGCTCTCATACACTCTATATGAAATCTCAGTTTAATGCCATAAATGTTATGATGGATTATCAGTAATCATTTCAAAGGGACACGGACACATTGGATTAACCTTCAGCAGAGTTTATATGCGTGTTAAGGCCATTGAACACAACCTTTGATCAGAAAACAGCAAAGGTAAGACGTATTTGCCGTTTTGGCCCTGTAAGGTGAAGTTGTGTGTTGTCTTTGCTTGCCTTCGCTGCCTTGAGTTTTGGTCGCACAGTGATGATACTTATACATTGGAATCTGTGGAATCTCAGCTTTCATATGATATCTAGTTTGTGCAGATCTGATGAAGTATAAAAGATCGCTATCGTGAGTTATGTGCTAAGTGCGTTAGCACTCTTTCGCTTAGTGCTAATTCAGACGCTCTGCGTTAGACTTCCGTTTTGTTTCGGTAAAAATGGTTAATATCGTCATTTAGCTGAGTTTCTTCCCGTTAAGTGGGTATGACACGTTAATAGGTTGTGAAATGTTAAGAAGCCCTGAGACACAGTTTCGTGTGTGGCTTAACAGGTTATTTTCTCTAATGAGACATGCAGACAGTTATTTTAGCTATTTACTGATACTTGGACTGTTAACATTTCTCCATGAAAGTGCTATCATGCGTTTTGCCAGAAGCAGACTTACATTTTTTTAAAGATCTGTTCTCTCTTCCTTATGTTCTTTTCTTTTGAGTAACACCCTAACAAAGGAAACTTGGGCTCCATGTTTAACTGCAATGTCAGGGAGGTATTTTACATTTATTTGTGTCCTATGCACATCTGCACGTGCGTCATTCAACTTCTAAGTGTTATACATAAGAGTCAATCTAATAAATACCAAAAAGGATGTAATTAAAACAATTATTTAAAAAATCCTTTCACAGATGCATTTTT
>NC_136907.1:78019617-78021692 GCF_949606895.1 Notothenia rossii | reverse complement strand
GTGTATCAAGATATCTTAATGTGTGATTCCACCATGGAATCAGTATTAAAAGACGTTAAATTATCATATTTAATAATCGCCAAGCCCTAATTTGAATGTGGGGAAGTAATGCTCGTATTGAGGAGAGTCGGGAAAAGTGTTTATGAATCAAAAACTGTCTTTAAATAATGACATGTCGTTGTTGTTGCCACAGTGTAATTTAACGTAATGAATAAAGTTCTGACCTCTATAGGAGTGCTCTCAGGAACTTCTCTGAGGATCACGATGCAGCGGTTCTGATTGGGCCGCACCTTCTCCCCCTTCTCATCCACTTGGACCAATGGCAGCGCTGCAAACCGGAAAATAAAGCGTCAACAAATGTACAAGAAAACACATTTACTGACTTTTACTCTTAAAATCCTGACTGCCTTTTATAAAGTACATTTCTATTGAGTTGCTGTAACAAAATGTTTTCCCAATGTGGGATCAATAAATTACATCTAAATATAAAAGTCAGTGAAACATTAAACACTAATACACGAGGCCTAACAGCAGCTCAATCACATATCTCATCTCGAGTTCATACATTAAATCTGTGTGTGTGTGTGTGTGTGTGTGTGTGTGTGTGTGTGTGTGTGTGTAGGCCTGTCACGATAATAAATTTTGTTGGACGATACATTTTTCTGGAAATTATTGCGATAAACGATAATATTGTCGGCGCCGTTTTAAGACCATTTTAGACATAATGATAATATATAATATTAATTCAAGTACATCCTTTCAAACATAACTTTTTATTGAACATTCAACATTGCAAATGAAATGTGAAATAATATTAAAATATATAAATTATATATAATAAATAAAACAAATTAATTAAATAATAATAAATTAATTAAATCACACAACCCAAACAATAAATTAAATAGAGTCAAGCTGGAAAAAAGAGCTCTCTCTCTCTCATATATATAAATAAATAAATAAATATATAAATAAATAAATATGAGCACACATTGTCTCACAAGCAAAAAGAAACCTCCTTAAAACAACAGTCAAGTGTACAGTCCACTGTCCATACAAAGACCCAGATGCCTCAACAGGCCATATCCAAATCTGTTTTTCTAAGTTTTCGAGCAAGGAACACCAACATGTTTGCATTGCCGGTCGGGGGCTCTCCATCTCCAGCTGCCCTGTTTGCTCCCAGCTGGAAAACGGAATGGGGTGGTTGTGTTTTAGGTGGTTTAAAATGCGTGGTATTGCCTGCTTTTGTCGCTACCTTTTTTAAACCAATGCGACACACCGCCCGGCTCATTCAAGTCCGTAGGTTCGCCTCGTTGATTTGGTTTGAATCCAAAATACTGCCACACCGGAGAATCGAGATGTGTCGTTAGGTTTTGTAACCAATTCCATTTCACTTTAAATTCCCCGCGAGTAAGTCACACGTTGTCTCCCGGTTGTCGCTATATTATTAATTTGGCTGCTACGCTGCTGCACGTGAACGCGGAGTGTCCTGACCTGGCTGTGTGTCAGCCCCGCCCCTCACAGCGCGCCTGGCAGCCACAGCGCTCCAAGCTAAAATGCTGGTCACATCTTTATGTAAACGGCAATTTATCAAGCTCAGAAAAGTTATCGAGTCCATTTTTATTTATCGTACGATAAGTCAATTTATTGATCGTCGCGACAGGCCTACGCGCATGTACAATAAACAAGCAGGTAAGACTTTAACATCCTCTCCTGGGAAATCACCCCCGGTTCGATTGTCTCTGCAGTTTCTTAAGCAGGTAAACAAACATCCTTTAACTCAAGGGGTGTCCAAACTTCTTTCACTGAGGGCCACGAACAGAAACATATAGGAAGGGCCACTTGAGGTGAGGCATATTGGCAAATAAGTTAAGTTAGAAGTCAGTTAAATAAATCAAATGTAGCTCAATGTTACTTGAATATGCTTTAAGCTCACTTCTCTCCGCAGGGTTTCATTTATTGTGTTTGAAGTTCATTCCTTAAACTTTAACTGACTGAATGTATTTGTAACGTGGGCTTACTAACACATGAATACTCATATATATTTTAGAAGTGTAATATAAGACAAGCACAAG
>NC_136907.1:78009617-78014617 GCF_949606895.1 Notothenia rossii | reverse complement strand
CCAAGAAACGAAATCTCATTGGCTGGTGTCAATTTATGACAACGTGATTCGTTCAGATGCGTCACATGGTGTGCTAAAACACTTCCTGGTTTAGCTTTCCGCTGGAGATTTAAATCTCAAAATGGCAAAAAAAACGTTCACAGAGAAGAAGACAACAATTGTCACTTGCACGAAGCAAGGTTATACAAAAAACAAATGACCCCGAACATGAAATACCTTCACGGAGTGCGTTGAGGTGCAAGCGGTCATCCAGAGAACAGGAGGGTTTAGCTAGCGCCTCACTGCAATCTTTAAAGGTCGTGTTCCCAAAATGAGTTTTTTCTCCTACTCTGAGTGAGAAATGTAGATACACCAAACCTTCCAGTTATATTCCTATGAAGGCTTTTACAGAAGGGTTTGTTCATACATCATTCATAGCCTGAATTATATAACATTGTATACCTAAAAACATGGCGAAAATTGATATTTTAGGGCCGTTGACAGTATTTTCTGATTTATGGAGTGATAAAAAGAGATATCCAAAATCCCTTCTGTAAAAACGTTAGATTCTAATATGACTACAAAATGAAACAAGAATTTTGAACCTAGCTTTATCCAATGTTCAGAATTGTGTTCCTGAAATGTATTAAAATATGCGCATATTTAATGAGTGCATGGGTCATTTGCATATTTAAACATGCTATTTCAGAACACTTGTAATACAAAAAACAATTGTCTTAATGTAAGTAATTAACTGGAGAAATGTCTAGCTGATACCTTTAAGTTAAAACAATTACCCTATTCACATGTAGTGTAACTCAAGCACCCGAATACATACAAAATAAAGAACGAACATTATTTTAAAGCCGTTTAAAATGTTCCCTTTGATACAAATGTACAGCACCTACACTTCATAATTCAGAAAGTGAATATGTGGTTTGACTGTAAATCTATACAATTGGTTTTCACTTTGTAATAGAAAACAAAAGATTTATGAGGCTGAAAACAGTATTTTCTGTCATGTATTTAGACGATGGCAATCATCGATTAACCAATAGTCTCCAGGCCTAACAGTCACATGGGGTACCCTCACTGGCCTCTGCCTGCTCTGACAAAAACAGTCAATCAATAACCATCTCACCTGTGCGTCCTTGCTGCTCGGGGAACTCAGTGAAGGCCTGAGGGGTCTCTGATCCGTCCGGGCTGACGGGGCTCGGCTCCGACAGCATCACTGGGACCGGAGGAGGAGGATCATCGGGGTCCGAGAGGAGCGGCTCCTTCAGGGCCTCTTCACTGGCTTCATAGCCTGGGTGAACAAAGAAGAAGGGGAGGAAGTCAGCAAACAAACCCTTTAAAACTGCAGCATTAATAGGTGCTTTCACACCAAGTACTTTGCCGTTCATCAGAACTCTTTAGTTCTGATGAACTAAGTACAGATCTCGTTCACACCGGAATAAGTCCCTGAGGGAGGATTAGTCAAATGAAGCTTCTTCTTCTGCTTTGGGTTTACTGGCAGGCCGCAAACAACTTCACGGCGTATACTGCCACCCAAAGTCCCCGGCCGGAAGTCCCCGGAGTTGGGGACTGTCTTCAGTAGAAGCTGCTGGGACTCCCAGCAGCTTCTACTGAAGCCTTCCGAGTAAATCGCCAGAAAGCCGACTCATCACTCCCACGTTTTATTTTGTGTTGCCATAAGTTAGTCTCTCTGCGTTTCTGCGCTGGGCTAATGCTAATAATGCTAATGCAAGCAAATAAAATGGCGGCTTCACAAAACTTGTCAGAGTTTTACGGGGCGTGGTTTGCAATCTGCCCAGCCAGAAATGGGAACCTTCTTCTCCCATGTTAGTACCTGCTCTCTAGCAGGGACTGAAAAGGGGGTGGAAAGGTTCTCATGAACTAAGTTATAGTTCCGGATTTTTTTGGTGTGAACGCAACATTTTGGAACTATATCGGAACTATACTGGGAAAAGTACCTAATGTCTTAATAATGCTAATACAACACTTTAGATACCGTCATGAACATAATATATATTGTTCAACAATGTGCACATTTTATCCTTAAGATTAAAGTCATATTTTATTTTAACACATTCTTAGTGTAACTTGTGTTTAAGAATATAAATATTTTTTATGCATTTCATTTTTTACTGGTGATTTATAACCCCCTATGTTTATTTAAATATCTTCATTTGATTTTTTATTTGACGAATGAGTTTTTTTAAGAGATATCCAATTTTCTCTGAATGAATTAAGTATTCTTAGTTATTATTATTAAAAAGGTATTAGATAGGAATATGGAAGAGTCATTTTTCAACCAGGCTAAGTGATCGGCTGATTTGGAAATAATCAAAGTGGTTTTCTAACTAATACAAATGCTTTCTCAAGAAAATAAAATATTATAAAAGGTTAAAGGAAACATGTATAAGCACAAGGTTGGTAGCTTTCATTTAAAATATCTGAAGTAAACCCATAAATATCTCATAACGCTGAGTAAAACATATAAATAAAACCCCGGTATTTCCTACAGATAACGCTATAGTAATAATAACTGGTTAAGGAAGAGGAACCAGCGTCTCTTAGTGCTCAAGTAAATAAGTTTCCTTCCTTAATGTTAAAAGAAAAGTCTGTGGAGTTGAAAAAGTGTCACCTCATGACTGTGCAGGCTATATTAAAACTCCCGTCCTATGCAACAGAGTTTCCTATAAATGTCCTCGCAGACGAAGGAGATGAAACAATTCGAGGACGTCAATCAGAGTCCAACGAAGACTAATCAATCATTTCTGTTTCTCCACCACGTCCCTGTTGCCTCGGCGTTGGCTATACTCGGCCGGGAACATTAGAGTGAGTGATTACGTTCATTTGTGTGGAAGGGATTCGGTGGCTGTGGTGCGAATATTCATGGTTTGTGCTAAATTGAGTATGAATGATTTAAGAGGCGTTTCGGCACGACGAGAGAAGTGACGAGAATGGACAAGGACGGGATGGAAAGCAAAATAGAAGGGGTTTGTGAGAAGAGCCCAAATCTCTTCCTTTTTTTTTAAACAAGTAAGGGAGGTGTGTGGCGCAGTGGGTTGTGCGTATGTGTTGGGATCAGGGGGTCAGAGGTTGAAACCCCACTGCAGTCAGCATGTTGTTGTGTCCCTGGGCAAGACACTTCACTCCAAATTGCTCCTGGGGGGGTTGTCCACAGCGTTGAGAATGTTAGTCGCTTTGGATAAAAGCGTCTAACAAGTGACATGTAATGTAAAAGTCAATATTACAGTTTGCTATTGGGATTTGTATCACTGGTATAACATGACTCCCCATGAGCATGTTAGAACTTCCTGTTTCCTCGTCTTGAAGTTAATCTTTTTAATCGTCTTTTGGTTGGACGCCTGAAATAAGGTCTGTGGTTGACACAAGCTGCGGTGCATGGAAAAAGTATTTCTGTTCACAGGATGTAAAGGATGCTTCGCCAAAAGCCAATGGTATTTTTCCATTGGATTTTCTTTTTATTATTGCAGAAAATAATCTAAAACGTTTATGATACTTACACGTTTTGTTCAACAAGATAATCTACACATATTAACACCACTTTATGACATCAGGTCACCACCGCTAAGCTAAAGGTGGCTAATGTTGGGCTATAAAGGAACTACAGCACGGTCACATGACTTCACGTCACCACCGCTAAGCTAAAGGTGGCTAATGTTGGGCTATAAAGGAACTACAGCACGGCCACATGACTTCACATCACCACCGCTAAGCTAAACACGGCTAATGTTGGGCTATAAAGGAACTACAGCACGGCCACATAACTTCACCTCACCACCGCTAAGCTAAACACGGCTAATGTTGGGCTATAAAGGAACTACAGCACGGCCACATAACTTCACGTCACCACCGCTAAGCTAAAGGAGGCTAATGTTGGGCTATAAAGGAACTACAGCACGGTCACATGACTTCACGTCACCACCGCTAAGCTAAACACGGCTAATGTTGGGCTATAAAGGAACTACAGCACGGCCACATGACTTCACATCACCACCGCTAAGCTAAACACGGCTAATGTTGGGCTATAAAGGAACTACAGCACGGCCACATAACTTCACCTCACCACCGCTAAGCTAAACACGGCTAATGTTGGGCTATAAAGGAACTACAGCACGGCCACATAACTTCACGTCACCACCGCTAAGCTAAAGGAGGCTAATGTTGGGCTATAAAGGAACTACAGCACGGCCACATAACTTCACGTCACCACCGCTAAGCTAAAGGAGGCTAATGTTGGGCTATAAAGGAACTACAGCACGGTCACATGACTTCACGTCACCACCGCTAAGCTAAAGGAGGCTAATGTTGGGCTATAAAGGAACTACAGCACGGCCACATGACTTCACGTCACCACCGCTAAGCTAAAGGTGGCTAATGTTGGGCTATAAAGGAACTACAGCACGGCCACATGACTTCACGTCACCACCGCTAAGCTAAAGGTGGCTAATGTTGGGCTATAAAGGAACTACAGCACGGCCACATGACTTCACGTCACCACCGCTAAGCTAAAGGTGGCTAATGTTGGGCTATAAAGGAACTACAGCACGGCCACATGACTTCACGTCACCACCGCTAAGCTAAAGGTGGCTAATGTTGGGCTATAAAGGAACTACAGCACCGTCACATGACTTCACATCTCCCTACCCCAAGACCTCCGTGAGTCTGATTCCCTCACCCTGTTCCAGTCCCGTCTCAAAACCCCCCTCCTCAACTCTGCTTATCCTTAAACCGCCCCTCCCCCCCTCTGAACCAACATCCTCCTGACTGCTTTTCTGTTTTTTTTTTGTTTTTTTTGTGTTTTTGTTCTTGTTTTGTTTGTCGACCTTACTCGTAATGTAAAGCGTCTTTGGTTCAAGAAAAGCGCTATATAAATCCCATTTATTATTATTATTATTATTATTATTACTACATCACCACCTCTAAGCTAAAGGCAGCTAATGTTGGGCTTGATGACTTTTATTAGTCTCATGTAGACACGTGTTAAATAC
>NC_136907.1:77979617-78004617 GCF_949606895.1 Notothenia rossii | reverse complement strand
ACTTATAGTGCAGTTCTTATCAAAACTATTGTTAAAGGGTTGATCCTGAGCATAGTTTCCTGCCACTTGCATAGCATCAGCAGGTGTGGTTCAAGGTGATTAAGTATTATAAATACATCTTCTTTCAATGCAGGAAAGCAATCAAACCCACTTACACAATCTCCACTGGCAAAGTTATCAAACGGCATCACATGCAGATACAAAAAAGGGCATTTATTCAGACATACCTTCCAAACGCTAGTCGTGTTAAACCAGAGCAACCAGTGTTTTTTTTTACAGCTTTTTGCATATTGGTTTATTAATTCATGTAAATAAATAGATGGAGGAATAATCGACCAATCAGAGCTTTGTTAGCAGGTTTGAAAATGAAGACGTCAAGCAAATGCCACAATAAGCTGTTTTCAAAGCAGGGATTTTGCCGAGTCACCGCAGAGTAAACACAGGTGTGATCGATCATTAATTATAGTCCTGTTCTATAAAGAATGTGACAGACATTTCACCACGGACAATACCACGGCCCTGCCACACCTACATGGCACAGGGTTAAATATTAAAAAGGTCATAAATACACCTGTGTTTACTTTGCAAAGGCACGTCAAAATAGCTGGGAATGAAAAGCCTTGTTAAGAAGGACGACGACTTGTTTCTGTCCATTGAAGCGTTCGAGGGCTTTTCATTTGAAGACATTACAGGACAGAATAAAAGCTTCTTGATACAAAAATGATGACCGAATATACTTGTTAAAAAAGGGATTAAAATGAAAGGATATACATGAAATAAATGGTTAAAAGTAGTGTGTTGTGTGAGGTCATGATCACAACACAATGCTACAATTAGCCATGTAGCTATATATACATCAGAAATAACATTAGCAGCTGCTTTGGGAGAGAATTCAGCCAAATGTTCACTTTTTTGTATCAAACTACAATTTGAATATACTACTAGTTATACTTCTATATTGTAAGTGCTTGACATATAAAATGTATAATTATTAGATTGCATTTTATTGTACATTAGCCACTCTAAAAGCCACACCAGGGGGTTTTCTAGAAAAATATAGCATGAGGGGGCTAACGTTGCTTTAGTCAAATTACGGCCCCGCCCACTTTCCTGTGAGAATACTGCATTAGATCAAAGCGGAAAATAATCGTGTCTTCATGTCTGAAAGCTGCTGAGTCATATATTGCACCTCAAACAACAAATAAATCCAGAGTCACGGTTTCTTTACTTCTTCTACAGAAAAAAGGACAGTCAAAGAAACTCAGAAATCACGTCTCTGGCGTCTGGCGCTCTATTCGACACAATTTTCACATTATTTCTGGCAACATTTACGCGGAAAATCAGCATTTTTGTATGAGGGAACACACCGAGAGTGAGAGAGCGCACCTGTTTTAGACAAACCCCTGCACACTTATGAGATACGAGCCCAAGGCACCAAGTTATAATTAAAATTGCTGCAATACTTGTAAAGTTACATATGAATCTCACAGAACACAAGCAGCTGCATTCGGAGAAGTTGAGCATTTTTTGGTATCAGCATTTTGTGTTTACCCCCATATTCTTTCAAACAAAGCCTTTTTATATACCTGCAATTGCTCATTCACTGAATATATATGAATGCAAACAGATGTTGGATTGTTTTACTATCTACACTTGCTGTCTCACCTTTAGAAACAACACATTTCCGCCTCAGAAAGTCTCTTTTTACATCAAATTATCAAAAGCTGATGCGATCCGAATGATCTCTCACAGTCCCTCGTCCTCCACCATGTGAATTGTCCTGCAAGCTGTAGCCACCGCCACCCATTTAGCTATCGCTGATGAAAGCTTGCTGCTCGTAGACGCCGTGTCCAGGCGTCTCCCCGGCAAACTTTCAAGCGTGGTCTGCCGCAAGCGAGCGGCAGGAGCGGGGCTGTCGGCCTCAGCTGTGGGCTTGGCTTGCTGTTTAAAACACCTTTTCTTGTATCCATATCTCTCGCTAGAATCTCCCACCATCCAACTAACAACAACAACAACGTCAAGCCTTTGGGCTTTGAAACTACGGGGCGGGCCGAGGACAAATACACATGCGTTAATCGCACGTTCAAATAATTAGAGGCGTTAAAAAAAATTGCTGCTTGTTATTAACGCGTTAACTTGACAGCCCTAGTTAGAATACACTACTGTATATCCAATACTAAAACATATAAATACTTCAATATTTCAAATACTACATAGCTAATGATTAATCATTTCATACAGTCATGTTGAAATAGGAGAGCAGCTTTAGCAACAGGCTCTTCGGTCTTAATTCTAGGGAAATGACGTAAATGTATGTACTGTATGTGGGTTAGCTGTGGGTTCAAATGTTACTTCCTGAGGCTACTCACAGGTCGTTTCAGTTTCCATGATAGCTATTTAAGCTAACTACCAAAAAAGGTATTATGTTGCCTTGAACGCAGTCTAAGATGTGTGTCAACTTATTATAATGTTAGCATTTTCACTTCATTAAGAAGAAGTTGATGCTAAAACGTTAGTTCCTGTGGTCCAAAAACACCGTATGTTTCAACGTTTCCAAACACGGCACATTCTCACAGCAGCAGAGCAACATGTGGAGTCTATAAGCAATTAAAAAGAGCATTAATAAAAATACAACGACGGCAAATAACAACTTTTCTGTGAAACACACACAAATCCCCCAAAGGTATCATATATTGCCTTCAACAGCCCTTAAGCCTACTGGAATAAAAGCTATACATGTGTCTCAGAGTTAACCTATTTGCATAATGACTTCTTAAAGGAAACATTTTCAGAAATCAAAAATCAGTGTTTCAGTTCAATTCGGGTAAATTACAGAGTTTGTACTACTCCACCAGCAGCCAAACCATTTTTAAACTTTACAATTCTGTAACTACATCCAACTCATTTGCCCCTTTATAGACATGTGTTCTGGGCATGTCATGTTCGAGCCCTGAAAAACAGACTCAGGGCTTAACAGGTTCATCTTGGGAGTTTTCCTACGATTCCTTTATTCTCTGCTCGTGACCTTTGACCTCCTGCTCCTTATTTTTTTTGGATACTGTTAGCAATGTTTTGGTTCCCTGACAGATTTTCCCACAACTATAATCCCTTGTTGACTCGTATTGAGACATTAGCCCAATGGACTCTAAACCCCCCCCTTCCTCTACGCTGCCAATCTTCTTTCCGATCTCGAGCGTGTGTAAACGACGATGGAAAAAAGACAGCAGCGTGTTTCCATTTCCTAATTCTGGAGCTCTCAGGGGGAAAAAAACAATTTCCCAAGTTCCACATTCTTCCCTATTTGAGGGGGTTGATTGAAACCCATCAGGGAAACATGAGGACAAATCAGCGGTTAAGTTCAATTTAGGTCAATTAATAAGAGTTTTTACAACTCCATCGGCAGCCAAATCACCATTAATATGTTACTCATACCAATACACCAAAGTGTGTATGTTATTATACACGTTGTATATTGTCGTACAATGTGCATTTTTCCATTAATTTATTATTTTCCATTTAACTTCCTATTTTTATATAAATATCTTTTTTTGCACATTTTTACTTGACTATTCTTTATATACATTTCTATCTATTTCATGTTTTTATTGCGCATTTTGACAATACTTCTAATGTTTGTTTTTACATTATTCAACACTTTACTTTGACTTGAAATTAATATCTTTAATAGAACATGTTTTACAATAACTTTAGACGTTTATATAAATATTTTATCTGATTTCTTTTGGACATTTAACTTTAACCTCTTATGTGGATATCATATTTTTCTATTTATACTTTATTTATTTCATTTAAAATAATGGATCAACTGTCACGACCCCCAGTTTCCCCCGGGATAAATATATATTTCTGATATCGATCAATTTCCCCCTAAAAACAAGTAGAAATTTGAACCCTGGTCCAAAAGTAAGTGATTTACAAATCGCTCTGAAGCCGGAATCACAACAGTATGCAAACAAGGAGCGTTCACCCTTTCCCCTGCATCCATAAAATACTGTAAAAGCTTTTTAATCTGTCCAACACAGCTCGTAAAAACTCACCGCCCACCTTCACGTCTAAAGTCTTATTTAAAAACCTGAACCACAGTTGGTTTAGTGGCTGGCAGAGGAGGCCATTTGACTTGCAGAATATACAGTATTTGGCTGCAGGCTGGTGCAACATCCCCACCCTGCTGAACAGATTTAGCCTCGACCGACTTGTCTGAAGTGTCACATGTGTTAGCATCAATCAAATCAGCGGGTTGTGCAGCACCGTGGCAGAATCATAGCCTATAAAGCCTGTGAACATGATGAGGAGTCTGTGGTGATGTGGGCTTAAGCATCGCGCTGCCCTACTCGTAGAAAATATGTTTGTGTACTTGGAAAACATGCTGAATTTGTCTCTGAAACATGATTTATTAGAAAAATGTAATGTGTTGGTTTGATAGATACATATTTGTATTTGCAAAACGAAATGCATTTGTTGGTAGATGGTGTTTTGTATTTGCAAACCGCACTGGGTTTGTTAGTAAGGAATTTGTCAAACTTGTTTAGTTTGTTTGTGGAGTTATGGAAGGAAATTAGCTCCATATTCGAAAAGGTAGTACATTTCCTTGCAAATGTTAAATGTAGTCTATATTATTTGTTGGGGATATGACTGCCCAGAAACATCAACATCAGACACTCCCACTTTGTTAAGTTTCTACTTCAACCGTGGAATCATAACCTATAAAGCCTGTGAACAAATGATGAGGAGTGTGTGGTGATTTGGGCTTAAGCTTCGAGCTTTCCTAATGTGTAACAATTTGCAATATCTAGGTACAAAAGTGATCTGTATGTTCCTAAATCTGTTAAACATCAGAGGCCAAAAGCAAGTACATGATCACATCTTTAGAAAGAAGCATGCTCAAAAGCTCACAAGATGGACTACAGCGATATTCAAATTGCAGTAAACAAAATATGTGTTAAAAGCTAAAATAGGCCAAATTTTTAAATATAGTCTATATTATTTTTAGGGTTGAGACTGTCAAGAAACATCAACATCAGACAGGTCCACTTTGTTAAGTTTCTACTACTTTTGTTTATAAATCACTTTTCTATCAAGATCACAAGAGAGCGATATTGGAATTGCACTAAACAAAATACGTGTTAAAAGCTCAATAAGTGGTTTAAAGGTGGTTCATTTCCTTGTAAATTCAAATGATGACTTCCCAGAAGCATCAACATCAGACACACCTATTTGTTAAGTTTCTACTCCGACTTCTGTTGATTTACATTCACGCAACTTCGGCTCACAATTAATCACATTTCTATCGAGATCACAAAAGAGCAGTATTCGAATTGCAGTAGTCAAAATATGTGTTAAAAGCTAAAATAGGTTGTTCGAAATGTGGCACATTTCCTTGTACATTTTTAAATGTAGTCTATATTATTTTTAGGGTTAAGACGGCCCGGCAACATCAACATCAGACACGTCCACTTTGTTAAGTTTCTACTACTTTTGTTTATAAATCACTTTTCTATCAAGATCACAAGAGAGCGATATTGGAATTGCAGCAAACAAAATACGTGTTGAAAGCTCAATAGGTGGTTTCAAAGGTGGTTCATTTCCTTGTAAATTCAAATGATGATTTCCCAGAAACATCAGACACACCTATTTGTTAAGTTTCTATTACTACTCATGTTGATTTACATTCCCTTAACTTCGGCTCACAATCAATCACATTTCTATCGAGACCACAAGAGATCAATATTCGAATTGCAGTAAACTAAACATTTTAAAGATTTAATAGTTGGTTCGAAAGGTGGTTCATTTCCTTGTAAATTCAAATGATGACTTCCCAGAAGCATCAACATCAGACACGCCCACTTTGTTAAGTTTCTATTTCGACTTCTGTTGATTTACATTCCAGCAACCTCTGAAAACAAAGAGCAGCGATGACGAGATAAGGTTTGATCTGATGACAGACCGAGCCTTCCAGAGGAAACACTTTCCAAAATATAAGTTACACCTAGGGGCGGGCGATATGCCGATATATATCGCCGTGACGATATTAGGTCTCCACAATATGCTTTTTCAGAGATATCGTATCTATCGTGATCAAAATAAAATAAAACATTTGAAAAAAAAACTATAAAAAAACTAATCTCTAAAGCTGTCTAGTCAGGATTCAGACAGTATTGCACTTTATTTATTGTCTTGTTTGATTCTGTTGGCTTATATTTTATTATCAATAAGGTATTTATATAGTTTTTCCCTTCAGTTATGCTAAAGTCTTTTATTGCACTTCAAGTCGAAAGTTTACATTTTAATTGTTTGGCACTGACTTTTCCTCATTGATGTTTTACTTAGTTATGTTTTACCCTCCTTTCCATGTTTATTGATGTTCACTGCTAGTGCTACCTCAGGAAGTTCATTTTGATACTGAGAAGCTGTGCCTTGAAGCCATATCAAAATGTTGAATGGTTCATTCAGGGATTCATTTCAGAAATAAAACCAGCTTGAAATGCTATTTTGGTCTGTTACTCCTTTCTGTTTTAGTTCCTGTTCCCTTGTAGGTGGTTGTTCTGTTAAGTAACTTGAAAAGTAACCATAATAACCGACATGAAAAAATATCGTGATATATATCGTCTATCGTGATACTGCTTGAAAAATATATTTTTCAATATCGCCCACCCCTAGTTACACCATCAGATGTTTCCTCTCTTTGACTATGATGAAAACAATCCACTAATAGATGGTCCTTTAAATAACTCCAGACACACACATTGCAAATTAAAGAAACAAGAATGAAAACATGATATTTGAAGTTTAACAGATGTCATTTGTTCCTTGCTGCTTTTGATCAGTTTTGATCATTGTAACCTAAATATCTTTTCCTGTTCTCTTTAAGATTATTACAAGTGTATGGGTCGGGTCAGATAGTAGTTTAAACAAAACAAGCAATGTTAAAACGTCAAATTTGGCAAATGATGTTGAATAAAAGGTTTTATTTTATGTAAAAATCCTACATTTTATGCTATCAATGTTGTGTCAAGTTTTTCCCATGGATTTAAAAACATTTCATGGAATATCAATACTTTTTTAAGGTATAAATCAGAAGTTAGTGTCGGTGAAACTAGCATTTTGTCGTGCTGTTACATCCAATAATACCCGACCGCTGCTCTTTGCACGGCTGTGTTTTCAGACGTCACGGTCCAATAAGAACCCAAATGTCACGGCTGTGATCGATAGAGCTACGGCAGACTCATGAAGAGAGACGGATAAAAACGAGTCATGGTTGGTTAGCTACAGGAGTTGCTTCTTCCTGCGCTGCATGTTTCTTTACAGAGAGCTTCTGCTTTGGACATTATCAGGGTGGGAGATCAATGAGGTTGGCCTGACGCTCGTTATCAATAATCTCATTTTGAAGGGAACTGGGTGAACTTTTTATAAAGATATCATTTTTTTGACAGAACAGCAACAAGTCTCCAGCCACACAAATGTCCTTTTGCTTTGAATTCAAACCAACTACACTCTAGGGCTGTCCCGAATACCATTTTTCGGTCTCCGGATATTCGGTAGTAATCAGCAGCAAACCGCTTCAACACACGTGTATTTCTGTTTATTCACGGCATTCATTTTGTTATTCTACAGCATTGTTGTTTTATAGTTATTTGTGAATGTAAATAACCCAATTTGTGTTCTTTGAATTTGAAAAGGATATTGCATTGTGTTTGTTACTTCCGTTGCAGTTGTATATATACGTTAAGTGTAATTTGGCTTGGCTTCCTATTTTGTATGGACATGCTTTTATTTTGAAGGAGAGTTAGCGCTGTTGACAGGAAGTTGTTGTTGCTATGGAAACAACTTGACGGCGATTAACGGAGAAAAAGTCAGATCTACATATAAAGACGGAGAAAGTAAACGATAAAGTTTATGGTTAAGTGTTAGCACCCCCCGAAGAGGCACAAGCTCTTACGTTGATATTGGAGTTTTCAATAAATTCAATTTGGCAGCCGCAGTGCAGCGAATAACGAAATTGAAACCCGAATATACGCCAACGAACGAATATTCGGATATTCGGGTACAGCCCTACTTCACAAACACACTTTTGGAAACCTACCATGCTGAAGTAGGAACTGGTTGTAACTGGTTTGAAAATCAATATAAAATAAATGATTGCCAAATAAAACGATAAAAGGCTTAATTTTCAACGTTTATTTTTGTCACAATTGAGACATTTATTAAATGAACTGAAGATCTAATTGATTGAAAAATGACAGCTCATATTTCAATTGCATACAGGATGAGAGATTTTTATATTTAGTGCCCAACCTCAATGAGAATTGGCCATTTGGATACAAATAACTACAAATACTTAATGTCATTTGTAAGTATACTCATTTGTTAATGATGGGAAAATTAGGTTTGGTCTGCCAACAGTTTACTTTAATACTATTGTTTATTCTAAAGTCTGTAGAATACAATTTGTAGGCAGGGATATCACTAAATGTGTACTTTCAATAGTATTCAGCCTTTAATATATGTTGTGCTTCCTGTATGTTTAATATTGCTTTACTCTGTATTGAGATTTGAATAACATTTCAAAATGTGTGCAGCTGGAAAATAACCGACCCAAATAAATGCATAACAAAATCAGCAGGGTAACATATTGGTCTTACTATTTATAATTAGTATAATTGTACCAATATCGAAAAGACAGACTTTTTTTAAACAAGCTTGAAGATCTGCTTTGACAGTTTTAAAATCCTATAAACGGCAACAAAAAGCCAAAGGCCCCTTAACCTATTTGGGTGGCCCACGCATCCACCCCCCCCCCCCCCCCCCCAAATAACAAAATACATACAGTGACCAATCACAGGGACATTCTCCCTAAAGCAGGGGGCGGGTACATGCAGCTCTTTAAGCCCTCTACTGTGGCTCCCTTGAGCTTAGACAAAAATAGGAAAATAAAATAAAAGTATTTGTAGGACTATTTATATTTTGTTGCACGGTTGAAAATGTTTCGTATCTTGTATTTTGAGGTGATACTGTGACACATAAATAAAAAACAAAACTGTTTTAATTAGGTCAACTGAAATATGCGTCGCATCCTGCTACGGTCAGCGCCTTTTCCTCCAGGTGAATAACCTGACCCCCGGCTCGATGAGCGAACTATGGATAAATCAAAGAAAAGAAAAGTATCGGAGGAACAGAGAGGGTTTGATTCTGCGCGGACAGAGTTATCTGCTTTCAAGCAAACGATGCTGGTTTACCGGTATGTTTGATATGTGGAGAGAAGTTCTCAAAGGTGCTGCAGCCTTTACGTATTGGAGGGAAAACACGGAAGAGGAAGACAGCTGACGATCTTCAGTCATGATTCAATCAGTTAACTCTTTTAGGGTGCAATATTATGTTTTATTTATTTCAAAGTGGGTCCATTATAATTGTATTTTTTTTTTTTTCAAATGTGTAGAGGACTCCCCAAGTGCTGTGTTGATTAATTTTAAAGTAGGCCTGTGTATTTTTTGTTATTCTCCTTATAAGAGTTCTTTGTTTATTATTAGAGGTTAGCAGTTTTATATAATGTAATAAATAATAAATGCAAAAAAACCGTAGTTTGTCTGATGTAACAATATATACAACTTTATAAGCTATCAAATATGTTTTGCGGCTCCAGTCAAAAAATCTTTTTGGAAAAGGGGGCAGAATGGCTCTTTTGGTCAAAAAGGTTGCAGACCCCTGCCCTGGAGTAACTGAGTGCCTTATTCAAGGGCACACTAGTGGTGGTGTTCCAGGCGGGATTTGAACTCGCAACCTTCCGATCATCACCTCACTATCCATTAGTCCACCAAAAAAAAAAAAAATGTAATATTTTTTTTTTCTTTTTATGAGATCTATTTGTGGCGGACGATATTTAATCGCCACAAATGAATCAATGTATGGGAAACACTGGACTTATATAGTGCTTTCTAAAAACTCAAAGACGCTTTGACAGGGAAATAAAAACAAAAAAAGAAAGAAAAATACAAAAAGCGATAAACAAAAACATTTATTATGTTTTGTGAATGCACCACGACACCAAGTCAAATTCCTCGTAAGTGTTACCTGGTGATAAACCTGAAATCAGCGCATGAATGCAGGATAACATACATACAAACAAGCATCTTGGCGTGTTAAAAACTCACCAAATGAGAGTTCTCTTTTGCCTCTTGGACTTGCTGCACCTGTGGTTCAGCTACAACTTTCGTGTCCTGGTCAGAAGTCATGAGCCGTCTGCTTCTTGGCTCCTCAGGGAGAAGTCTCTGCGTCACCAAGTAAGCTACGGGAGGGCGGAGGGGACAAACAACATGAGAGTCACAATGGATGTTTATCACAGGACTTTGGCTTCATATCAGTTGTTACACGTGCACAGAGGAGAAGAGGGCAGTGGCCGATAGTGACTGGAGAAAAGCCTTCTGAGGACTGGAGGGTTGTTGTTTCATTCATATGTGGTTTGCTTAACAATTATAATAATAATACATTTAATTTACAAACGCTTTTTCAGGTGCTCAAAGATACAGTGGTGATAAAAAGCAAATAAAATAAAAATATTAAAACAGCAACACAACATAATTCACACATTAAAAGCCAGTCTGAAGAGGTGAGTTTTGGTTAGTGTTTTGAAGGTGGGGGGGTCAGTCAATAATAATAATAAACAATACAAGACAATATTAGGGCTGTGCAATTAAATCATATTTTAAATCGCGATTACGATTTTTGGCCTGCAACGATTACGAAAACAACATAATCAAAAAAAATATTATTTTGCTTTGCTAGGTTGTGACTAGAGATGTCCCGAAAAAAAAGATTCCGATCTTTTGAAAATCACGTGATCGGCTCCGATCCCCGATCACGTGATTTTCAAAAGATCGGAATCTTTTTTTTTTCTTTTTTTAAATACTTTTTTTTTTTTATTCAATGTTACAAAACAAAAATGACCATGTTCAAGTCTTAAAGTCATCCTGAGGCCTTAGTTTTGGTTTCAAATGACACAACATCATGTATGTGTTGCTTCTTTGGGGCTTGTTTTCATAGACCTGCTTATTTCTCTCAAATCTGGCAACAGAGTGGGCGCAGTGTCTAATTGTAGCAGTAAGCTAACGAGTACTGATAAGCTTTATTTTGTTTTGATCCAATGCTGCACAACTGAACTGATCCAATGCTGCTGTGAAAGAAAGAAGCTATATCCATGTTGGATAGAATATCCAATTTAAATAAAAAAATAACCTTAAGGGACAACTTGAATGCTTTTTTTTCTCTTAATGCATTGCATAAAGATCGGATCGGGAAAAATCGGTCTCGGCAAATTGTCAAAATCAAATGATAGGAATCGGATCGGGAGCAAAAAAAGGTGAATTTAATTGTATTCATCATATTTATATATGTTTAGTAGCTTGTGGAAGTGCGCTCCATAATATTTGTTGATCTTGTTTATTGGTATTTAGTATAATTTATTTGATTAATTTTTGTATTGGTTTTTCAGTTGAATGATCCGTTTAGTGTAATCAACTGTTAAAAAGATACTGTTCACATTACAATTTGTATTTGTTTTTAAAGTCAATGAATAATTGTATTTAATAATCGTGATTGTGATATTTGTCATAATTGAGCAGCCGTAGTGTGTGTGTGTGTGTGTGAAAGAAAGAGAGAGAGAGACAGAGAGAGAGAGAGAGAGAGAGACAGAGAGAGAGAGAGAGAGAGAGAGGGAGAGAGACAAGAGCTATACTCAGAGCTCTGCTGCCTTGGCTACAATCTTTCATCGTTGCTGTTGTATGATTGGTGTTTAGCTACGGTATTTAGCGTCTACAGCACCTCCGCTTTTAGGGTTGGCGTAGACCCAAACGTCGCCCGGACGTCCCCCGGTGTTGCAATAGCTAACGTTGCATTAGTAAAGCAAACGCTAATTTTTGTTTGAAAAAGGTGCAGCGGGCTTCAAACACGTTCCCTCCACTGGTTTCAATCAAGCACTAAATTTGATGTTTTCCAACCAAATACGGTTGAACTTACACTTCCCCATATTTATTTGTAAGTAGATTCGAAGATACATTGAGTTTCTGACTGCCGCTAGCTGAAGCTTGGTTGCTAGGTTACTAGCTGGGTGTTCTCCGATAGGGGGCCGGGGGAAACAAAGTTAATGATTACTGGTTCCATGTTGATTAATCGAGCAGCCCAAACATAAGGGTAAAGAATAGAGAGTATTCCAAATGTAAAACACGTTAGCAACTCAGTGGACGTAATACTGAAATAAGAAAACATGAATAAATACAAAAAAATAATAAAGAAATAAGAATACAAATAAAATCTAAAAATAAAGTTGAAAAAGTGTCGTTTAAAGTGTCTACTGATTTTGCCTCATATTTCTTGCATTATTTAACACATCTTATCTATAAAATAATGCATGCTTTAGGTAATTTAGTAACATAAAATACACATGAATACTATATAGCTCTTGTTCAAATAAACCCAATCTAACAGAACAGATTGAATGTATCTTCAAGAAACCATTCTTACACGTCTTAAAGTCCAAACTGTCTTTTGTCCGTGAAGCTGAGTGATTTATCTAAAGCACCAAGTACACGCGGGCATTGGGCCAGTGAATAATTTAGGACTCTGGAGGAGGTGACGAATGCATTTTGTTTGAAGAGGCCGAACGTATGTTTGGTAAAAGATTGAATCCTGGTTCAGCAGCTCTTACCAAAACACAGAAATGATACGTCTGAAATAAGAAAACTTTCAAGATAATGTGAGGACAGAAAAGTACAAAAATAAGCCGATCACTTTAGCTAGCGTGACTCGATGTGCAAGTATAATTGAATCAATACTAATATATAGGAAAGACAGGCTGTGTAATCAGGTTTGAAGATCTGGTTTGACAGTTTTCAAACCTATAAAACATCAACATATAAAACCCTTAACTACTTACTCTTAATTATTCTACAATGATGTCTCGTGTTTAAATATTCTGATATTTATTTAGCTAATTCTGAAAGCAAAATAACAAATCATTGCTTTCTATGTTCCTAAACTAAATTTGTTAACTGTTTTCAGACATTTCACACGATATGATAATGGTCTGTAATTATTTGATAGTAGTGCTAGTTGTAGCCAAAGCGAGGAGTAGGTAGCTTAGCAGGTTAAGTCAAAGCTGTTATTGGATATCAGAAGTTGATGTTACTTCATTAACTTCCTGTCAATCTAGTCTTTAACTGTTTCAGCAAAACTGACCATCATCTCCAAACATTTGTTGGTGCTAGTGACGTTTTTTAACATATTTTCAGCCATTTTTTTGTCTGCATTTCAGTACCTGCCGTCTAGTTGGTTAACCCTTTCCCCTACATCTGACCTAAGAGTTACGCATTAACAGATAGCAGTGACCCCAGAATCCAAACACCACTGGAGACGCTTCTGTTCTGTCCCGTTGGAGCCGTTTGTAAAGCAGTGATAATCCGCCCCAACAATCGGGGGCCTGTGTGTGACACGAACCCTCGCTGTGTTTGCATACAAAGCAGAAAAAGAATGGCATTGCTGTAAAGCTGGTGACCTTTGATCCACATACTGATCCCCATACATGGCATGTTTGTGTGTGTGTCATGCCACGGCGATGAATGGGGCTAAACACATCTCTCCATCAACGGCAGTCGGCTATCAAAACAGCTGTTGTGTAGGGCTGTCCCGAATACCATTTTTCGGGCTCCGGATATTCGGTAGTAATCAGCAGCGAACCGCTTCAACACGTGTATTTCGGTGTATTCACGGCACTCATTTTGTTATTCTACAGTATTGTTGTTTTATAGTTATTTGTTAATGTAACCCAATTTGTGTTCTTTGAAATTGAAAAGGATATCGCATTGTGTTTGTTACTTTTGTTGCAGTTGTATATATCTTAAGTGTAATTTGGCTTGGCTTCCTATTTATGGACATGCTTTTATTTTGAAGGAGAGGTAGCGCTGTTGACAGGAAGTTGTTGTTGCTATGGAAACAACGTGAAGGAGATTAACGGAGAAAAGTAATATCTACATATAAAGACGGAGAAAGTAAACGATAACGTTTATGGTTAAGTGATAGCACCCCCCGAACAAGCTCTTACGTTGATATTGGAGATTTCAATAAATTCAATTTGAAAAAAAACGGGGGGAAAACAAAAAAAACGAATAACGAAATTGAAACCCGAATAGTACTGCAACTAACGAATATTCGGGTACAGCCCTACTGTTGTGAGATAAACTAAAAAAAAAACCTGTTTGTCCGCTGAACTGTTCGTTAAACTTGCGTGACCTCCACACCATGGCTCAGCATTTAACTGAGCTAATGAGATATACTGCTGAGGTTCTGCAGAATGCATGTGAAGGTTAGGTCCAACACTTCTGAAAGAAAGTTATTCAATGACCACTTGGCAGAGAGGAGTCTTTTGTAAAAAGAAACTGAGCATCTGATCTAATCTCTGTCGGGGTTTGCAGCAGAGGAGGATGTGCATGGCATTTCTTTGTGTGTTTCAGAAACTCTATCCATCTACAGTTATGTAAAAGCTCTGTAAACTAGTTTCTCTTTTATTGGTCACTTAACAAAGAGTTATGTCCTTTTAAATGAGTCACGCAAACTCTGGGTTTAGGACGTTTTCTGTCACATAACTTGCGGGATTATTGCACTATTTCATAATTGTTGTATTTACTTGAACTATTTTTTCTGTTTGATTGTGTTGCACTGTTGGAGGAGCCTGTGAGCTAAGATTTTCATCGTCATAACTACACTGTAGCTAAGTACGTATGACTAATAAAAGCCTTGAACCTTGAGATATTTCAGAATTCACAGTATTGCTTTTAAAAACCAAGTTGTTCCTCTTGTAATCTGAAACTCCAACGGTGTATTGATGCCTGCCTTTCACCACAATGCAACAACACATTAACATAACATGAAGTTACCACCTCTTACAGACACACCAAATCTACCATGCAAAACCTAAAACAACGATAGTCTAAGTAACAAAGTCTTGGTACACCACTTGCTCTATACACACACACATTTCAAGATTAACAGTATTGCTTTAAAGAAGTGGTTCCTCTTGTAATCTGAAACTCCAACAGTGTTAACATAAGATGATTGTCAAGTTACTTGAGTGACCACCTCTTACAGACATATGCAATCTACCAAGCTGTAAAAACAACGACGATACTCCGAGTAACACAGCCTTGGTATTTATGTTAAATGGGGCGTAGGGCAATCATAAAGACAACATACAGTCTGACCTGATAAACACTGTATAAAAAGACTAACCTCGGTCACAGTACATGTCATTTCCTCTACAAACCCAGTGAGTCAATCATCACGTCTAGACGAGGCCAGAACCAAAACACACTCCTCCTGCACTGCCTCCTCTCCCGCGCGCAGAATCACAAGAGATGATTTATCACGCAAATAAGCCGGTTCGTGAAAAATGCAACGGGGGGCCAAGGGAGTTTATTTTTAGTCCGTGGGTTACCCGCTGGTGGAGGACGGTCACCAGGCGTCTTACATGTCCCTGAAGGGGGGGTGGACACACGCTGAACCACCATCTGCATCCATGGATCTATTATTACAATGAGCAGTGTTTCATTGCACTGTGCAGCATGTCATGTTACATTCCATGTTTAGCTTCTTCTATTTCCCTTGTAAATAGTTAGCTTCTCCTGCATGACTGAACAGTGCCAGATCTACACTGTAGCTACTGTACATGACAATAAACCCTTTGACCGTCCGAGCACTGAACCACCAGTATTTGCATCCATGTATCTGTTATGACAATGTTTCCCTTCGTGCCTGTTGTGTCATCGTGATGCTCTATATGTGTGTGTGTTCGTGTCTTTCATCCTTTCTTTATAACTAATTCTGCGGATGTATTGTGATTTTTAAAAAGGTGTCTATTATCATCTGCTGGATAATTAGCAATGTTGGCTAAAGTTGCCCCATTTCCTGTTGTTTGTGACAGTTGATAGATGGGGACAATGAGCAGTGTTTCATTTCACTGTACAGCGTTTCATGTTACATTCCATTTTTAGCTTATTCTATTTGTATATAGCTAGCTTCTCCTGCATGATTAACAATTGCCATATCTACACTGAAGCTACTGTACATGACAATAAAGCTTTGTTTGAACGTCCCAGAAAGGCCTCAGATGTGTTTGTATCAACTTTACAAGTCTGACACCACTGCAACTTCTACTAGAGACGCAATGCAGGCGTATTTAGAAGCTGACAGGAGAGCAAACACTCTGCAGCTCACATGCCATGCCCATGCAACAAAGACCCTCCTGCGTCGCTAGGCAGTCCAGCTTCATGGGAGCAAAGTACGGGACCAATGTGGGTAATAAATCAACACGGCATTTCACCCATAAACACACCATCATGCTATGTTTTTTTAAAGTTAACACTTGGGGGGGGGAGCAGCAGATCCATGTCTGGTTGGCTGGCTTGGAGAAGCATCAAATGAAAGATGGCGACCTCCCGCGGATTCCCCAACCCCCGAAACAAGCAAGCTAATTTAAGATTAAGACCAACTTTTAGATTAAGGGGAAATGTAGTTTTTCACTGGTGTTAGTATACAAATACACACACATGCTTTCTCCGGTTGTACAACCCAGAACAATGTGCACATCAGCTGCTCTGCACAAGCGTAATGCATTTACTATCCAATGCAGATATGTGTCTGGAGTTTATTTCGATATATTCTGTAGCCTAGAGATATTGTAGAGTATTAAAACGTATTCGGTCATTTCTTTATACTAAGTATTATCTTGATACTCTCGTGCTATATCTCTTTTCTCTGTGAATTTGCATATATTTGCTCTTAATGTTTTATTTTACTCGGGTCGTATTGTATCTTTTGAATATGTTTAACTTGTGGGAACTGCTTGAAAACACCGCTGCTGTGATAAATTAATAGCACAATTTGGGATCGATAAAGTATCTGGTGAGGTGTGTGGCGCAGTGGGTTGTGTGTTGGTGTTGGGATCAGGTGGTCACAGGTTCAAACCCCACTGCAGTCAGCATGTCGTTGTGTCCCTGAGACACTTCACCCCAAATTGCTCCTGTGGGGATTGTCCACAGTATTGAGTATGTAAATCGCTTTGGATCAAAGCGTCTAACAAGTGACATGTAAGGTAATGTATCTATGCACAAACAGAACGAAGGTAGAAGCAGTGTTTCAACCGGGCCTCACAGTTTGTTTGTGCCACTATTTACAACTATGACACGACAATATGTCTTAAAAACTGTTTCTTTTACCACATTTCTGTCAAAATCCTGTGGCCCTATGCTTAAACCCTGGCAAATATAGTTTCATGTGGCAGAGTAATGTAATAAAATGACGTTGTAAATGTTATCAGTAAAGTACAGCTATTGAGAAAAAAGTACAAATGGGTTACATATCCACATGTTTTCGGTACAAAGCTTATATGTACACATCCCATGATTAGAATACGAGTTGTTTTTTTAGGGCTTTTTATGATTGTGGCCCAGGTTTAAATGATTTGTTAGAGACTTAATTGAAAGGTAATCCAATGGAATAAACTAGGGTTACCGGTTCATTTATTTTATAGGTTTTTCTATTTTATTATCATACCTTTTACCTCCTGTGTGCCCTAACTTGTTATATCATGTTATTCTGCTAAAAGGTTTAACGTGTGGCCCGATGTGAAATTCTGGTTCTCTTTTAAATCGTGATGTTGTTGTTAAAGTACGTTCAGCTGCACCTGGTGTACGAAAAGTGCTAGTTAGCTAAAGCAGTTTCTTTAACTCACCAGAATGTCTTATATTTGGAATATTATGACCAAAAGTCCAGAAAATAGAGTTATCAGACACTAAATGATTATCTATTGTATAGTTTTTTATGTTGTATTATCATGCCTTTTACCTCCTGGTTCCCCTAAACTGTTAAACTGTCATATTGTGTTGATATGCTGCATGTGCTAAGAGTTTTTAACCCCTTGTTTTTAGGACTTTTTCACTTTGTTGCCCGGTTTAAAACACCTCTCCATCAATCAGAATGGATTGGTCCGATCTGATCGAACAGACTGATCTACTACACTTCTAAGAAACCCAAAAGCATTGTTTTTAACAGTTGGTACCACTAATTACAACTTTGACATTTACATTAAAGTGATTAAAGGACACTAGAATTGTTAATGGAGCACTAACAAAAAGAGGCCAGTCATCAGGTGCCCTTGCAGTGCCACTTGTGATGCCTTAAAAACAAAAGGTTCATTTAAAACTACCTATTTATTTACGGAAGCGGATGAAGGGCCACATTATAAATAAAAAATGTTTTGGATGTGACAAGGTGTTTTCAAAAAGTGTAGTTTTTTTTTTAAGTCCCAATTTCTCTGAGAATTTTTCATTGTTGATAATCATATTCTAATCTGAGAATTGGCCAAAATCATGTATGCTGTTGTACAGAATCAGAATTCCTTGTAAATTGAATATTTTGACCAAAAATAATTCAACAAAAAATGAGTTCTGAAGAAAAGTCAGAATTCTGAAAACATTTATCTATTTTTCTTTGACGTTTTTTTGTGTGAAAATCTACAAGATTCTGATTTTTTTTCCTCAGACTTCATTAAAGTCATATCCCACATTTTGTTTTTAAACAGTTTATTTGACTCACCTGTCAACTCTGCACGGCAATGCAAACACTCTGATGGAAGTAGTAGCAGCTGATGGTGGACTGCGGCCTTCAGTTAGCTTCCAGGCTAAATACGCAGGGTATTAAAGCTAGCAGGCTATATCGAGCACGCTAGCTAGGAAGCAACCGGCTTACCAGCTCTAAACCTCCCCACAAATACTCTTCAAATGTCAGGATGATAACTCCACGACTAGGTACAAGTGCATTGACAAAAAAAAGATGCCCCCTCCTTAAAAAACTGTCTGCAAAAACGTTCCTCGACCACCGCTAGTTAGCTTTGAGGCTAGCTAAGAGTTAGCTAGGAGGCTAACTAGCTTTCCTTATCAACTTTTGTGCGGATAATAAATGTGAAGCCGGGGATTAAATTCCACACGATTTAAACAGCAGGACGTTTTGGGTAATAGGGGAAGTCAAAAGAAACTGTGAAGAAATATCCCGAAAGCGAGGAATAAAGCGATGCTCGTCTCAAAGCTTCCGATCGATCAGACAGTCCGTAGAGAGAGGGGGGGGCGGAATAATGGAGCCGTTTCCTTTCCCTTTCGTGTGCAGAACAAAGATCGTCTATGCTGTTGTTATAGTTTGAGTTCTCAAAAAGAGGCCAGTCATTGGGTTCATCTTCCAGGCCACTTATGATGCATTAATAACAAAAATTGGGTTTAAATCTAGCTATGTATTCATGGATTAGTGTTAGGACCACATGAGATTTTGTTTTGCGTTTGACGAAAAGGAAAAGGAAAAATTGAAGTTCTGGAAAAAACTTGAGTTCTGAAAAAATTCTCTTAGAAGTCAGAACTTTTCATGTTAATCTAATCCTCTTCTGTAAATAAATAGCTAGTTTTAAATTAACCTTATGTTTTTAAGGTATCATAAGGGACTCATGTGGCCCTAGTCCTCTTCTGCATTTATTGACCATTTAGCAACTTTGAATATTGAGTTCTGAAGAAAAATCTGAATTCTGAAAACATTTTTTTCTTTTTCTCCAAGAATTCATTCTGACATTAAAGTCTGAATTGTGTTATTTTTACTTTTGGTCACCTCTCTCATGTGGCCCTAGTCCTCTTCGGCATTTATTGATTAATTAGCAACTTTTAATATTGTTTTCTGACTGTTTTTCTAAACAGAACACTAACTAATGGACCCATAGATGGATTACAGTCAGAACTGGTTTACAAGGTACAGGCTGAGGGGCAAACAGTGATGGGCCCCCTGGCATTCACCCACAAAGGACACCCAAAGTAAGAGACATGTTTATACGAATATATAAGAAAATATAAGACACACAAAACCGTCATATGTTCCTGTTGCCCTTTGCTTACATCCTGACAAATCTAGTTACATGCAGAGGTGGGAGAAGTACTCAAAATCTTGTGCTTGATTAAAAGGACCAGTACTCAGATTTTGTGCTTGAGTAAAAGTAGAAGCACTCAGATCTTGTACTCTAGTAAAAGTAGAAGGACTCAGATATAGTACTTGAGTAAAAGTAGAAGAACTCAGATATAGCCTAGTACTTGAGTAAAAGTATAAGTACTCAGATCTTGTGCTTGAGTAAAAGTATAAGTACTCAGATCTTGAGTAAAAGTATAAGTACTCAGATCTTGAGTAAAAGTAGAAGTACTCAGATCTTGTACTTGAGTAAAAGTAGAAGCACCAGAGGGTAGGAATACTCTGTTACAGTAAAAGTCCTGCATTCAAAATGTTACTCAAGTAAAAGTAGAAAAGTATTCTCATCAAAATATAGTTAAAGTAGCGACAGTAAAAGTAATCATTGTGCAGATTGGTCCATTTCAGAATAATATATATGATGTGTTTTATATTGATTGATCATGAAAGTGTTCTCAAAGCTGGTAAAGGTGCAGCTAGTTTGAATGACTTTGTATACTGCAGGGTAGCTTGTGGATTTACTCCAGGTGGAACTAAAGTCTGATTTAACACTTGATTGAATTTCACATCATTCATCCACATCTGTAAAGTCACTAAAGGGATTAAATACATGTAGTGGAGCTACAGCCATGATGCAAAAAAACCTTTATTTTTTGTCATATTGTTTGTACACCATTGTAAAACATTACATTATTTCTAAAGTACTCTTTACAACCTGTAAACAATTGACAGATTTGTGTACGTCAAAGATGAATTCATCAGAGTGAGACCTCTTCGTTTTTCCTCTTCTCTGGTGCAGCACTGACCCTGAAGCTGTCACACAGTGTAGAAGCCCCGCCCCTTTCTCACAGCGGAGCGTCCTTATTGGTCGAGACTGGCAATGGGCGCACGCGGAGCCACTCGTGACCGCTGGTAGTGGGCGTGGCCTAAAGACACAGGAGCTCGCTGATTGGCTGCTTTCTTCATCTCCGCGGATCACAACAAATATGGACTGCAGATAGTTCCGGGTGACATTTTACTACTTACTTTTTCAGACTGTCAACAAACGACATAAAATGACTTAAAACCACAAATGAATAACTGATACTTGTTATAACGAGTTTTAACTCATACATGTTAGTCGTCTGAGCTCTGTTGTTGTCCAAAAACTATTAATAACACATTAATGAGTCACACCGCCCCAATTACTCACTGGAGCACAACATGTAGATTAGTCCATCGCTTAAAATAGTCCTCAACAAATGGACTAGGATAGATGTTCCCAACACTTTCAGATCATATTTCCAAAATGTGCTGGATCAAATCTCCAAATGACCAATTCCCTCTGCAGATACCAATAATGTAAAGACCACATTTCCTATATTGTGATTCCCTTTATCTGGTGCAGTCTAAAACAACAGTGCTGAAATAACTAACAATTATATAATGTTTTGTTCAATTAAGAGATCATAAGATATTATTTACCCAATGCAAAACAAGCTTGTCAAGACTAAACACCTAAAAATACAAGTTACACAGGCGACGAAAGTTATATGCTTTTCAATAATAAAATGGTAATAAAATGGCTTTATGAAATTGATAGATTTGTTAATTAAGTTTTGGCATTTCTCTCTTAGAAAACAGTTAACATGATAATTTTATATGTGGAAATACAAGAACATTTTATTTAAACTGTTTTAGAGAGTTTTTTTTCTTTCTATTGACGTGTTTTTATTATTTTCTATGCACTATTTGTATCAATGATGTTAATTAAATACATAAAAACCCTGTCTTTATAATGCAATGCAGTTAAACTACAGCACAAACTACATGTATTCATCATCATGTTTGGTTGGATGAGCGGGGGAACAAATGAACTGTATTTTTGAATAAAATGTAGTTATAAAGACAATGAATATAAATAGAAAACAATGTAACATTCATAACATCTGAAGAAACAGATACAAATAATGTTTATCTATTTTAATATGACAGATCTGTACGATATTGTGCAGGCATTCATTAATGAATTTATGTAATTATTTATTTTAATTTTAATTTATTATTATTATTATTATGTATTTCACTTGTTTATGAATTATATTTCTAAATAATTTCTAACAGTAATGTGACGTTTTTGTTCATGTAGTACCTGCAGTTGGCCGTTAGGGGGCGATGTTCGGAAGAACTCACCATCGTGTTTTTCAGCGTCTTTTCCGCTTTTAACGGAACGGTCCTTTCCCCTAGCGTCAGCGGACCCCAACGTGTCCGACAAAATGTCGCTTTATAATTTCAAGAAGATTATGGTGGTTCCCACCGCAAAGGTACGTTTTATTCCTCATGTTTAGCCTGTTAAAAGAAAGCTGTTTCTCCGGCTGTGTTTCTGAGTGTTGAGAGGCAGAGGAAGATGTAAAAAACATGGAGGTTCTCTTTGGAGGGTAAACACGTGTCGAGCTGCTGAAAAGAGACAGTTTCCATACAACGTTAATTATGTGTTTTTTAAATTGGTGTTCAAAAGAGGAAAGGGTTTTGAGGGATAACACAGTGAATCTGGACATAATTAAGAATATAAAAGGCTGTTTATGTCCTGTTAATGACATGCGATTCACCAAACTCCATTTAATAATGGAGTTAATTCTGGATATTGGACAGTTTTTTCCTATAAAAAGGGAAACTTTATCATATAAACTTTGTTGTCATTGCACAGAGTACAAGTACTAGGACAACGCAATGTGGTTAGCATCCAACCAGAAGTGTGTTTTATATATACACGTGACAGTATTGACATTAAGAACAGAATAATCATTACAAACAGCGGTGTAGAAAATGAATACACTATTACAATTGTATAAATAAGACAGTATAATACCGACACAACACAGAGTAAAAAGGAATATATTATGGACTGTTTGTTATTTTTGAAATACTAAGAATAAATCTGAGTAGGCCATATAGTTGTTCTGACAGATTTATAAATACAGAGAAGTGCAAAAAGCAGCATAAATCAAGCTGTTCACTTCCATTTAAATACCCTGTCCATATTGGGAGTTGTGGTCCTATAAGTTAGGCTGACAACAAAATAAATGCCTTTTGATTTATTACTTGTATGCCGAATTGACAAGTAGACTTGGTTTATTCATATCAGTGATTTAAAATATTGTTGTGACGTTTCTGATTTGGCTGACAATCAATTTTACATTAAATTGAATGATTTGTTAATGAAGTGCGGCATTGCGCTCTCGGAAAACAGTTAATATGATTTTTCTTTGTGGAAATGCAAGATAATTGCATGTTTTTAATGAATATATGTTAAGTAGTTGTTGTTGTTGTGCATGCTTCAGTATTGATATATATGCTATACAAATAATTGATTCCCCGATTAAGAGATAATACAAGAAAATCGCGTGTTTTTGTGAATACAGGTTAAGCAGTTGTAGTTGTGCATAATTCAGTATCTATATGTGGTGTGTAAATAATTGATTACTTGATTAAGAGATCACAAGGTATGATTTATGATTCCATAAGGGGGTCAATAAAGGGTCATTTTAATTTACCCAAGGGAAAAGGAAGGTGGTTATTGGTCTCTTGGAAAACAGTTAACATTATGATTCTCTGAGGAAATACAAGAAAAATAACGTGTTCTTGTGGATACATGTTAAGCAGCTGTTCTGTATCTATATGTGGTGTGTACATAATTGATTACTTGATTAAAAGATCACAGGGTATGATTTATGATTCCATTAGCGGGTCAATAAAGGTTCATTTAATTGACAAAAGGCAAAAGGAGTAAGGCAGTGAAGACCTTGATACTCATCTTGGGCATAACATGAATGAATGGCTTGTTAATCTGGCTTCAGATAAAGACAATAATAAAAAGTTATGTCCAATCATTTCTAACCTTGCATACTGTGTTTCTCTCTGCAGGATTTCATCGACATCACTTTATCCAAAACTCAAAGGAAGACCCCCACTGTGGTGCACAAGCACTACCAGATCCACCGCATCCGTCACTTTTACATGCGAAAGGTGAAGTTCACGCAGCAGAGCTACCATGACCGCCTCTCGCAGATCCTCACCGACTTCCCCAAGCTCGACGTAAGTCAAGAAGCTCTCGCATTCATTCTAAATAACCATCGTTTCCTATTTGTCTGGAAACGTATAAAAGGTAGTTTGTGAAATGTGATCATTTGCCATTTGCTCTTCAGGACATCCATCCGTTCTACGCCGACCTGATGAACGTGCTGTACGACAAAGACCATTATAAGCTGGCTTTGGGACAGATAAACATCGCCAAGAACTTGATTGATAAGTAAGTTTGTCTTAAATGTTATCCTTTTTTTGTTTTGCATGTTGTTGCATATAGTTAATGTCCTTGTTTACATGGTCCGCTGCCAAAAACAGTCCATTTCCAGCCCTGCTGCTTCAAACAAGACCCTAAGCAACTGAGGTTTTACAGTTTGGTCTGATTGAGGGACCAGGGATTGTAAAGGTGCCCTAACATGATGCCAATCCAGATGTTTCCCCCTAGTTATCCTTAATGTAGATCGGGCAGAATATAGTTTGTTTAGTTTGGACACTTTTGTTTACTTTTCTGTATTCACCACGACACCAAGTCAAATTCCTCGTCCGTGTCAACCTACCTGGTAATAAACCAGTTTCTGATTCTAACTGTTTGTTTGTGTTTAACCCCCCCAGTGTTGCCAAAGACTACGTGCGTCTGATGAAGTACGGAGACTCTCTGTACCGGTGTAAACAGCTGAAGAGAGCGGCGCTGGGTCGCATGTGCACCATCGTGAAGAGACAGAAGTCCAGTCTGGAGTACCTGGAGCAAGGTAACAGAGGACTCATGTCATGTTTCTGAAACACTGTCACTGGGGCGGGTTAGTGACTATGCAATATCATTTTGAAGCTTGTTTGGTGGATTCGAATTCTGCTTTAATTTCACCTGTTTTTGTGGCGTATTCATAAA
>NC_136907.1:77964617-77974617 GCF_949606895.1 Notothenia rossii | reverse complement strand
GTTCTTGAACAAGAACACATAGACTTGTACTCTTGCATATTGAGTCTTGTATGTACATCACTATGTATGTAGTTGTGTTGTGTAGTTAGTAACACATGTAGAGTTCTAGAAAAGACATGGTGTAGACACAAGTTGGAAGGGGGCACAATAAACCTGACGAGTTTGAATTTGAGTTGATTATGAGTTTATTTTCAATTGATAATTAGCTCACAATAAGTTCACTTTAGTTACTCACACAACTTGACACAAGTCCGGACTTATAAGTCCGGACTTGAACCTGAACCTCTGGACTTGAGTCCGGACCTGAACCTGAATGTGAGTCCAGGTACACAGCACTAGGTGTAGTTTTAGTTTCCCTTTTTCAATAATATATATTCTGATATTTGACTTGAGTAAATACAATGTCAAAATGGTTAATCACATGTAAAAGTCCTCAATTTTTAAATGTTGTTATCAAGTACATATGTATTAGCATCCACTTATTCCCAAAGCTAAACCCATGGGACCTTATTTTGGAAAAAGTATGTATTGAAGTCAATGGAGAGAGAAAAGGTATCTTTCGATCTCGTTTGAATTGTGCCATGAGTTACACATATGATGTTTGTCAATCTTAAAAAATAATTTCCATGTCAAAAAAGTCACAGTTTTTCGTAAATCTGTTGAAATATAAGACTATGAAAAATACGCAACTAGAAAGACTACATATCCCAGAATCCCGGTCCCGCATGCTGGCTCTCACGGAACCGACTAACTCCCCTTGTGTGTGTGTACAGCTCTCAACATGCCCAGACTTGGAGTGATTTTCACCTCGTTTAATACTTTACGCCTCGTTCTGAAAGAAAGAGGTGAAATGTGCCAACGTGACGGCCATCTTGGTTTGTGGTGCGAGATGGGAGATGTAGTTCATTGAGCGGTTTCACACTAAATAAAGTGTTACTTCACAGTTTTACGCCACATTTTAATTTTTTTGACTTGAATTATCTTTTAAATTGACAAACATCATATGAGTAACTCGTGGCACAATTCAAACGGGATCGAAAGATAACTTTTCTCTCTCCATTGACTTCAATACATCATTTCTCCGAAATAAGGTCCCATGGAGCTCCCCGGAAAGGGAGGGTCTTCCCCTCTATGAAGGAGATTTTGAGTTATTTGCTCTAAGGGGTGTTTACACAATTGGTCATTTAATAAACTTTCTATTCATAAAATTGCGTCTTTAACTCTCGTCTCTTCTCTTGTAGTGTGTGTTGTACATGTTTAATATGAATTATAACCTTACACTGTTCTTTTTAGACATTGACTGTTCCAGATGATCTTTTACTTGATCCTATTTTATTTTATACGAGCTTCGCTGGCTATTTAATTGGAAATATAAACTCCCTTAAGTTTTATTTCCTGAGTTGCATCGTAGATAAACTTTACAGATTAATTTGAATTGATCTAAACGCTTCGATGTCCTTCAATATAATCCAGGATGTAGTCTTACCTGGTTAATTTAAGAGGAGAAACTGGAGTATAATGTGTCCGTCTAAACGCCTCGATGTCTTCTTTCCTTCTCAGAAACTGGAGTATAATGTGTTATATATTCTTGAATCTAAAACGCCTCGATGTCCTCTTTCCTTCTCAGAAACTGGAGCTTCTGGAGCAGGAGGAGGAGCTGAAGGAGAAGGCCGGAGAGTACGACTCTGACGAGGAGAGCGAGGACGAGGAGATGCAGGAGATCAGAGTCCTGGCCAAACAGATCAGAGAGAAGAAGCAGCTGCTGGTGGCCACGTCCAAAGAGAAGGACATTCATGGACCCCGCATGCCCAGGACCACCACCAAGGTGAGGAGGAGACCCTTCATATATCCATCTGCCCCCACTCTGCCTGTTTTTAAATCTGGTTTAAAGACCTACTTGTTCTCCCGTGCTTTTGCAGACCCAGACGTATCGGTCTGTGTTTTCTAAATTCGGGTTTTCTATTTTGTTGTTTTTTCATTGAGCTAAAAATTATAACATTTCTTAAATCAGTCAAATCTTTGAAATGCGAACAAAAAAAAGAGTAGGAATTTATCATTTTTTTAAAGTTACATTTTTGCCAAATTAGCCCAAAAATATTTGTGTTTATTTAATGTTTTTAAATGTTGGTTATTGTAAAGTTTGTCAAAGGTATTCCAAAGATACCAAAGTGAGGAGAACCCCAATCTTTATTTATTTATACAGCACGTTTAAAACGACCTCAGTCGACCAAAGTGCTGTACAGGGAATAAATACCATATCAAATAATCGAACAGTTATAAACATGATAAAAAGCTCACTAACTTCATATATCAGCCTGCTGACAACATGGAAATAAAAAATAATTGTGTAAGAAGGACATTTAGTATAAAGAATATAACTGGGACATCCAAATAAATAAGTCTTAAAAGGCGTCATATTAGGCGCTTGGAGAGTACTTTTCCCAGGAATAGTTCCGATAGTTCCTGGGATTTTGAGTTCACACCAAAGAGATCTGGAACTAGAACTTTTTTTTGCGAACCTTTTCACCCCTTTTTAGTCCCTGCTAGAGAGGTGGGACTTTCCTGGGGAGGAAAAGCTTCCAATTTCTGATTGGCTGGGCGAATTGCAAACCACGCCCCGTAAAACTCTGAAAAGTTTTGTTAAGCCGCCATTTTATTTGCTCGCATTATTAGCATTGGCATTAGCCCCACGCACCAACGGAGAGAGACTAACTTATGGCAACACAAAAAAAAACATGGGAGCGGTGGAGATGAGGAGGTGTCGGCGTTCTGGCGATTTACTCTGAAGGCTTCAGTAGAAGCTGCTGGGAGTCCCAGCAGCTTCTACTGAAGCCAGTCCCTAACTGCGTGGACTCCGGGTGGCAGTATACGCCGTGAAGTTGTTTGCGGCCTGCCAGTAAACCCAAAGCAGATGCAGAAGAAGTGATGTCAGAGGCTTCATTTGACTAATCCTCCCTCAGGGACTTAGTCCGGTGTGAACGCGATCTACCAGGGACTAAAGAGTCCGGGGGGACTAAGTACTGGGAACTAAGTACGGCAAACTACTTGGTGTGAAAGCAACTATTGATCTCAAAGTTCAGTGTATTTCACCTTTTGCATTCAACCCCTCATCGCAGAAGTGATTTGTCTTCTTATAAAAAGAATGACTTTTTCTACCATTTGACTAAATCTGTGTCTCTGTTCTTCAAACGTTCAGGTTGAAAGAGCCAAGCTGGAGAAGGAGATGGGCGGCCTCGGTCTGGACATGACCGACAAGGATGATGTAAGTTCTTTCTTTATATCACAACCTTTACCTTTTAAGAATATGTTAAAACTCAGTTAAACATGTAGATAATGTCCTGTTTCACATTGATGCTACATATTACAGCTGTTTAGAAAGGGCTAAATGTCCTTTCAATACATTTTGATTTACAATGTTAACGGGCATTTTGAGATTCCTCTGCACTTTGAACAAGTTGAATCAGTCCACTTTCTCCATCGTGACACGAATAGTTCCAGTTTGAGTTTGACAGATCAAAGTCAACTTTATTGTCAATCTCAAAATCTGTTTGTACACACAGAAAGATCAAATAAACACACATTAAAATACATGAACACAAAATAACCGTTCACTTCAAGTAAGCAGGATATATATATAAAAAAGGATGATCCATCGCAGCGTAGAGGTGACGGGTGATGTTATCCACCGCGGCAGGGATTTAAAGATGTTCTCCTCTTGTTCTTTCAGAGTCACTACGCCCAGAACGCCCGGCGCTCCAGAAGCGTCACCAAGAAACGTAAGCGTGACGTTTCTGTGGTTCCGACCTCAAAGACCCGAAGCCAGAGCGCCTCCCGGCCGCCCAGAGACCAGTCCGGTCTGCGAGACCCAACGGTACGACACCCTGTCTTTACTTTTAGTTATTCATCTATGCTATATATATATATGCTATACAATATCTGTGTTCTTTTACTGCACATATTTTATATTTTATTCCATTCTATTTCAATGTAAATACTGCTTTATTTTATTTTATTTTTAATATATATGTTATTATAGCAGTATTTACATTGAAATGTGTGATATTAAATGTAGGCTTTACGTAGGTAGACTTTAGATTGTAAAATAGCATTAACTGTTTATATTATTCCTTATTACCTGTGTTGAAATGTTTAAGTTAGTCTTTCTGACCTTAACTATTAGTGGTAATAACACAAATGGGCCGAGGTGGAAAGAACACATTCCACTTTAAATGAAGGTTTGTTTTCACTTAATAAAATAAAACCTTTGTGTACGAAATACTATTCAAATAATAAACAACTTAATTTTTATAGCACTTTTCCAAACAAAGGTACAAAGTACTTTACAACAGTTAATATGTAAACAAATCTAAGAGCGAAACATGAACACAATGCTGTAAAAAAGCCTACATTTAAATTACATTTGTATAATTACCCTTCATGCATTTTAACCTGTTTAGCCATCTCACAACATCTCACACACAAACAGTGTCTGAGGGCTTCTCAACATTTAACAAACTGAATGTGTCATACCCACTTAACGGGAAGAAACTCAGCTTTCAGGCAATATGAACCATTTCTAGCAAAACGAAACATAAGGATAATAACAAAGGCTCTGAATTAGCCCTGAACGAAAAAATACACTTAGCACAGAACTCACGTTTAAATACCCTTTTTACTGATCGAATATGCTCAAACAAGATATCTGCTAGCAAGCTGAGACTCCACAGATCCCAGAGGTATAAGTATCATCACTGAGCGATCAGAACGACGACAAACAACATGGGTTCCAAAAATATGGAAAATCCCTCAAATGACTGCAGAAGTGTTTTTTTTTTCTAAATCTCTCTAAAAAGGTCAAATGTCACTTGTTTTGCATCAATCTTGATACAGGGTACTTATTATATGTTATAGTTTGGATTCCTAAAGCTTTTAGTCTCCCATCCCATCATTCAATGGTGGTTTTCACTATAAGTATTTTTGGACGGACACTATAATTTAAATTTTTTTGCTTTGTTCAATCTGAATTTACTTTAAAATAAAAACATCTATATTGATTCTAACTTGTCTACATCCAACTCAGAGGTTTATCATTACTTTGAGAAAAAAGATTATTAATGTAACCCTCTTAGAAAGGAAGATATGTTCATTTGTTCTGGGCATGTCATTTTCGAGCCTGAGACCTGGAAAACAGGCTCAGGGCTAAACGGGTTAACAGCTACCCGGTTCCATCTCCTTAGAGAGGAATGATTATTGCAGCAGCGTGGTGTAAAGTGTGAAACTCTTTTGTTAATGTAATCACAAGGCAGTTTAATTTGAAGAATACTCACATCTGTGTCTTCTTGGTCTGTTCCTCAGATGGTGAAGAAGGCGAAGATCATGATGAAGATCGGCCAGAGAGACATGATCCGTCAAGGAAAGAAGGGAGAGGGGGACAGACACATTTACGACCTCAAACCCAAACATCTGTTCTCCGGGAAGAGGACGAACGGCACCAACGATCGCAGATAAAAAAACAAAAACATACATCCTTTTTCTGGACTGGACACTCTTTTGGAAAGTATAGGCTTCTGTGTGGAGATAACGTCTTCGTTCTCTACGTGTACCCGGCAGCAAAAAGAGGAACTATCCTTCCTTTTGTAAGCGTGGAAACTCTGCTCATATGATATTTTTGTGACATCGGAGCGCTGTCCTTGAGGATGGCAGCTGGGGAAATATGAAATGATTAATAATTATAATAACAGTCTGTCTTTTATTTGTCAGCACGAAAAAAATCTATACGGAAAAACAGACTCAGAAATCAGCTTATAGTCAAATGTCTTGTTTTCTAACTGTGGCTGCCATGAGCAAAAACAAACATCAATGTCAATTATTATTTAACTGATTTGTTTCTGTCTTGGCAATATCAGTTATGTGAAGAAACATGCCTTATAATGTATGTGGATCAGAACATGTTGGGTTTAAGTTGGATAAAGTGATGATGATTCTTCTTCCCCCACAAGTCTCCCTCTGTTAAATAATCAAATTAACAAGAAGGCTTAATAAATATACACCTGAACTAAACTTCTGTCTGTCTCACCTGTTTAGAGTTGGAAATGTTGGTTATATTCCCCTTTATATCGGAAGTTTCTCTGTTATGCAATATATCCCCTATCGTAAAAGCGACCAGAACAAAGTCTACGTGAATTTTTAACCGTTTAAAGTGGACCTATCATGCTATTTTTAGGTAATAGCATAGGTCTCGGATATATAAAAATATATAAAAAAACATGTCTATGAAGTGTTTTGCTCAAACAGATCACCCATTCTAGCCATGCTCATGAAACGCCATATCATGGATTATCAAGGATTCTCTCTGAAACAGTATGGAGCTCAAAGGCTTTCTCTCTTGTCGGTTATACCACAAGGTGAGTTCCTTTTTACTTCCTGCTTCTTCACCCACATGCTCTCCAGTACAGGTTAGCTCTGAGTGTTAGCGATGCTAATGTAAACACCGACCATATTACGTCCAAAACAGTCGGGCATTGTTTCTGATAGCAACCTTTCTGATAGGGCCGTGGGTCCACATTTCCGATATTACGTCATATCGGACGCAAATATGGATCAGCTCCGTTGTTCCCCGTTTTTAGAGATTTGGGTACGGAGGAAAAGAGTTTTATTTTCTGACGCTGCGTGAGTTCCCTGACACACCGGTGACACATTTATATATAAAAGACATCAAAAAGTGAATTTTGCATGATAGGTCCCCTTTAAGTACGTTTTTTTTTAACCATATGAACACCTTTTAGTTACCATGTTGTATGATTGAGCCCTGATGGCAACTTTTTAATTTGGCAGGTAGAGTATCCATCAAGAGGCTTTTACAGTTAGTTACACTTTCTAATACATGGTTGGCAGATATGCCAGGTGAAGTATACTTACATGTGACTGCTTATCATTGTAACATTTAGTTCTGTATTTTCTTATTTGAATTCCTTCGGACAGCTTTTGATATGCCGAAATGACAAGGTTATCAGAATAGGGTTTATTCCAGGTAAGTTAAAACCCATAAGGAATCAGTTTCGGTGTATCGTGGTGCAACAAAAACATTAGAACATAAGGTGTAAGAGTAGATACAAAATATAACTATAATAAAAAGAAAGTATTTAGCATTTAAGAAGGATAAACACAAGTATTTATTCTAAATGTAAACATACAAAGAACCTAAAAAGCTAAAAAGGAAAGACTACGATTTTCAAAATAAAAGCCAATTGTAACGTTCCTTCAGACCACAATCAGAAAGGTGTGGTTTTATGATGTTTTCTGAGTGTGGTCTGAAGAAACGTTACAATCGGCTTTTATTTTTGAAGGAACCGGAAGTGGCTTCATTCTCTTTTTTTCTCACGTAACGGAGCGTCAACTGTCAACACGGAATCTGGAGGAGAAAAAAAATCTGCGCTGATTTCTGGAAGAAAATGATAGAAGCGGTGACATTTATCACTATATCACGGAATAAAACTCTACATTTTTAAGACTTTCTGGTAAGTTGTTTTCCATGTTTGTTAAGGTTGTATTACGCGTTGGCCTTTTAGCATGTATTAGCTAACGTATAACGGTAGCTTTGCCTAGCTTAATAAAGCTACTGTTAAAGCTAACATTATCCAGACTCCTGCTAAAATTAACATCCTACTAGTTAATTGTATTACATCTTGATGTCATATATAATAGACTATTACTATCATGTATAATAAAGGTGTTCCCATGTCTTCAAAATGCACCTAGGTGTCTGACAGCAGGCAGTTTTTTCATTCAGTAGTACAAGATATACTAAAATACCACAAGCAGTATTGTCTTTATTTGATTAAAGCCTTGATAGTAATATAAAATAACACGATCTATGTGTAAAGAGACCTGCTTAAGTCAACTCAAGGGCAGGGATTTGTGACAGCCAGGCTTATGATGTGTCATTAAAATGAGCATCCATTACAATGACTTTCTCTCCCTACGCACTTCAGTTGAGTCATTGTGAATACATGCTGTCAGTCCTGCACAAACCTAAGGGATATTGCACATTATAACTGCACATATATATGTATATTACTATATTTACGGGTATATCATCCATATTCCATGTCAATATTACTATATTCTAATGTTATTATTATAGTCTTCTTAAAACAGTTTTTTATTATTGTATTATTTCATGGTCCTTTTTCTTCATTGTAAATAAGCATTTGAAAGAAATCCAAATGGGATAAGAAAATAGGATATAGCTAGATTTATATATACCTTTATATCAGTTATTATATACATCTAGGGTTATGGGTCTTCAGAATCAGAATGCCTTCATGTGTCCCACAGAGTATATAATATAATAGCTGAATATTAAATAAAAGGCATACATTACACCAATTACAATTGACAAAATACACATCTAGTACCATTAACAGTTATGAGATAGCATATTATTATTTTTGTAAATAGAATTGATAATGTGTGGATATCTAATATATTTCCATTCCTTTTTACAATAACAGTTGCAGGTTTTATTACCTTATAGGCTGTTGTTATGAACTACATTTAGTGAAATTGTATTTGTTGCCTTGTAAAAATTAGCTTGGAAGATAAGGGTCTGTTATTGTTGCACACTTCTCACAGTTTAACCTGTGTGTGTGTGTGTGTGTGTGTGTGTGTGTGTGTGTGTGTGTGTGTGTGTGTGTGTGTGTGTGTGTGTGTGTGTGTGTGTGTGTGTGTGTGTGTGTGTGTGTGTGTGTGTGTGTGCAGCAACACCCTGCTTCACACTCATTCACTTTGTGACTTCACACATTCACGCAGAAAGCAACACAGCGTTGTTGTGTTTCCACTGAGTGTAGTTGTTGAGGCTCGACTATCCAGAGGAACATGTTGGCCTGACCCTTTACTTTAGTCACCTTCATTTCTCACAATCAGGATCACATATTGATTCAGCAAAATAGATAGAGAGATAGATAGAGAGATAGATGGATGGATAGAGAGAGAGAGAGAGATAGATGGATGGATGGATGGATGGATAGAGAGAGAGAGAGAGATAGATGGATAGATGGATGGATCGATAGAGAGATAGATAGATGGATAGATGGATAGATGGATAGATAGAGATAGATGGATAAATGGATGGATAGAGAGATAGAGAGAGAGATGGATGGATGGATGGATATATAGATGGATAGATAGATGGATGGATAGAGAGATAGAGAGAGAGTTAGATGGATGGATGGATGGATAGAGACATAGAGAGAGAGATAGATGGATGGATGGATGGATAGATATATAGATGGATAGATAGATGGATGGATAGAGAGATAGAGAGAGAGAGTTAGATGGATGGATGGATGGATAGAGACATAGAGAGAGAGATAGATGGATGGATGGATAGAGATATAGAGAGAGAGATGGATGGATGGATAGAGAGATAGAGAGAGAGATAGATTGATAGATTGATAGATAGATAGATAGATGGGTAGATGGATGGATGGATAGAGAGAGAGATGGAGAGATAGATGGATGGATAGATAGATGGATAGATAGAAAGATGGATGGATGGATAGATAGATAGAAAGATGGATAGATGGATAGAGAGATAGATGGATAGATAGATGGATGGATAGATAGATGGATAGATAGAAAGATGGATAGATGGATAGAGAGATAGATAGATAGATTGATAGATGGATAGATGGATAGATAGATAGATAGATAGATAGATAGATAGATAGATTGATAGATAGATAGATGGATAGATAGAAAGATGGATAGATGGATAGATAGACAGATGGATAGATGGATAGATAGATAGATAGATAGATGGATAGATGGATAGATAGATAGATAGATAGATGGATAGATAGATAGATAGATAGATAGATAGAAAGATGGATAGATGGATAGATGGATAGATAGATAGATAGATAAATGGATAGATGGATAGATGGATAGATGGATAGATGGATAGATAGATAGATAGATAGATAGATAGAAAGATGGA
>NC_136907.1:77927117-77962117 GCF_949606895.1 Notothenia rossii | reverse complement strand
CTATCTCCCTATCTCTCTCTCCCTCTCTACCTATCTCTATCTCTCTCTACCTATCTATCTGTCTCTATCTCTCTCTCTCTCTCTCTCTCTCTACCTATCTATCTCTCTATCTCTCTCTCTACCTATCTATCTCTGTCTCTATCTCCCTATCTCTCTCTCTCTTTCTACCTATCTATCTCTCTCTTCCTATCTCTCTCTCTCTCTCTATATATCTCTCTCCCTCTCTACCTATCTCTCTCTCTCTCTACCTATCTATCTCTGTCTCTACCTCTCTCTCCCTATCTCTCTCTCTCTCTCTCTCTCTCTCTCTCTTTATTTGAAGTAGTTGTAGGGGCATACATTATGACATCAATGTTTTATTTCTGCTTCTTTTCCAGTGTCTAATGACCCTCTGAATGTGTAAGATGCCTTTGTGATAAATAATCATGCTGTGCCAGTGAGCTTAGACTCATTCTGGAGTCCCGTCCTCAATCTTTATTTGATTTGACCTCTGGTCCCTTTTGGTCCCAGTCCTCTGATAATCTGGAGTCTCTCATCCCGATGGAGGTATGTTTTAAAGTGTCTATCCTCGGTGTTTCAGACAGTAGTGAATCTCCCCAAACTCTTTTTAGAGATAGCTTGAACTCTAGTTTAACTGTGTTTAGTCGTGGTGTTGTGTGGAAGTGATTTCTCTACTTTGAATCTTTAGATCCTTTCCCTTTTTAGACTGATGTCCTGAATATTCCAGTAAGGCTTAGCATCCACTCACACTAACAGTCGATGTGTAGGTGTATCATTCACTGTATTTCTGTATTTGATGCAGCAACCACCACTTTGCCCAGTTACAAACAACTCAGGGGTTTCAACAGAAGATCACAAGCTTGATATTGGAGGGTGGTACCCCGTCGTTCTGAGATTTAGAGATAGTGACAGAGATTAGAAATACATTTCCTGTAAATTATAATAAACATGATACCATTTTTTATGTAATCTTTACAACAACAGGACCATGATTACATTCTGGTCACAAAGAGCGTTATCTGCTCGATCCTAATGAACCCACAGAGCAGTTGAGGAGACAGTTTGCTCAGGTGTAGCTTTCTTTGAATGTTTCTGGAGGGCAGCAGTAAGTCTTTGCTCTTTTGCCAGATCATGTTTCCCTCTCTCCTCAGAGGACATGAGGAGAAACAGATGAGAGTTATTACATGGAAATTCCTTTGAATAATATATTCAAGAAGAAAAAATATGATCATCATTCTCAAGAAGTTCTTTTGCAAAGAGGGCGATGATGCTTCTGAGAGCTCATTAGCATACAAGGGTTTGAGCATCGTCTCCTTTTGTCCATTTAGAATTCAAACTTTGGAAACACTTTATATTAAAGATCCCTATTATAGAAAATCCTCTTCTTCACGTCTCTTCTACATCAACATGTGTCCCCTCTTCTTCATGTCTCTTCTACATCAACATGTGTCCCCTCTTCTTCATGTCTCTTCTACATCAACATGTGTCTCCTCTTCTCCATGTCTCTTCTACATCAACATGTGTCCCCTCTTCTCCATGTCTCTTCTACATCAACATGTGTCCCCTCTTCTTCATGTCTCTTCTACATCAACATGTGTCTCCTCTTCTCCATGTCTCTTCTACATCAACATGTGTCCCCTCTTCTCCATGTCTCTTCTACATCAACATGTGTCCCCTCTTCTTCATGTTTCTTCTACATCAACATGTGTCCCCTCTTCTCCATGTCTCTTCTACATCAACATGTGTCCCCTCTTCTTCATGTCTCTTCTACATCAACATGTGTCTCCTCTTCTCCATGTCTCTTCTACATCAACATGTGTCCCCTCTTCTCCATGTCTCTTCTACATCAACATGTGTCCCCTCTTCTTCATGTTTCTTCTACATCAACATGTGTCCCCTCTTCTCCATGTCTCTTCTACATCAACACGTGTCCCCTCTTCTTCATGTCTCTTCTACATCAACATGTGTCCCCTCTTCCTCATGTCTCTTCTACATCAACATGTGTCCCCTCTTCTCCATGTCTCTTCTACATCAACATGTGTCCCCTCTTCTTCATGTCTCTTCTACATCAACATGTGTCCCCTCTTCTTCATGTCTCTTCTACATCAACATGTGTCCCCTCTTCTTCATGTCTCTTCTACATCAACATGTGTCCCCTCTTCTTCATGTCTCTTCTACATCAACATGTGTCCCCTCTTCTTCATGTCTCTTCTACATCAACATGTGTCCCCTCTTCTTCATGTCTCTTCTACATCAACATGTGTCCCCTCTTCTCCATGTCTCTTCTACATCAACATGTGTCCCCTCTTCTTCATGTCTCTTATACATCAACATGTGTCTCCTCTTCTCCATGTCTCTTCTACATCAACATGTGTCCCCTCTTCTTCATGTCTCTTCTACATCAACATGTGTCCCCTCTTCTTCTTGTCTCTTCTACATCAACATGTGTCCCCTCTTCTTCATGTTTCTTCTACATCAACATGTGTCCCCTCTTCTCCATGTCTCTTCTACATCAACATGTGTCCCCTCTTCTCCATGTCTCTTCTACATCAACACGTGTCCCCTCTTCTTCATGTCTCTTCTACATCAACATGTGTCCCCTCTTCTTCATGTCTCTTCTACATCAAGATGTGTCCCCTCTTCTTCATGTCTCTTCTACATCAACATGTGTCCCCTCTTCTTCATGTCTCTTCTACATCAGCATGTGTCCCCTCTTCTCCATCTCTCTTCTACATCAACATGTGTCCCCTCTTCTTCATGTCTCTTCTACATCAACATGTGTCCCCTCTTCTTCATGTCTCTTCTACATCAACATGTGTCCCCTCTTCTTCATGTCTCTTATACATCAACATGTGTCCCCTCTTCTCCATGTCTCTCCTACATCAACATGTGTCCCCTCTTCTTCATGTCTCTTCTACATCAACATGTGTCCCCTCTTCTTCATGTCTCTTCTACATCAACATGTGTCCCCTCTTCTTCATGTCTCTTATACATCAACATGTGTCCCCTCTTCTTCATGTCTCTTCTACATCAACATGTGTCCCCTCTTCTTCATGTCTCTTATACATCAACATGTGTCCCCTCTTCTCCATGTCTCTCCTACATCAACATGTGTCCCCTCTTCTTCATATCTCTTCTACATTAACATGTGTCCCCTCTTCTCCATGTCTCTCCTACATCAACATGTGTCCCCTCTTCTTCATGTCTCTTCTACATCAACATGTGTCCCCTCTTCTTCATGTCTCTTCTACATCAACATGTGTCCCCTCTTCTTCATGTCTCTTATACATCAACATGTGTCCCCTCTTCTCCATGTCTCTCCTACATCAACATGTGTCCCCTCTTCTTCATATCTCTTCTACATTAACATGTGTCCCCTCTTCTCCATGTCTCTCCTACATCAACATGTGTCCCCTCTTCTTCATGTCTCTTATACATCAACATGTGTCCCCTCTTCTCCATGTCTCTCCTACATCAACATGTGTCCCCTCTTCTTCATATCTCTTATACATCAACATGTGTCCCCTCTTCTCCATGTCTCTCCTACATCAACATGTGTCCCCTCTTCTTCATATCTCTTCTACATTAACATGTGTCCCCTCTTCTCCATGTCTCTTCTACATCAACATGTGTCCCCTCTTCTTCATGTCTCTTCTACATCAACATGTGTCCCCTCTTCTTCATGTCTCTTATACATCAACATGTGTCCCCTCTTCTCCATGTCTCTCCTACATCAACATGTGTCCCCTCTTCTTCATATCTCTTCTACATTAACATGTGTCCCCTCTTCTCCATGTCTCTCCTACATCAACATGTGTCCCCTCTTCTTCATGTCTCTTATACATCAACATGTGTCCCCTCTTCTCCATGTCTCTCCTACATCAACATGTGTCCCCTCTTCTTCATGTCTCTTCTACATCAACATGTGTCCCCTCTTCTTCATGTCTCTTCTACATCAACATGTGTCCCCTCTGTATAAAGAGACTCTGAAAGTTTCAGGAACAAAGATTCTCTAACTTGTTGTCCTGATCCATTTCTATAAAAATATGTGTTAAGTGTTATTATGGGAGAATTACTATTCTTGTGGTACTGCTTCCTTATTAGGTCCATATTGAGCAGAGCATATTAATATTAAGACTCATGAACAACAACTTCATTACTTGCAACAAATCAGCACTAATTTGAGGGTTATTGAGGAAAAACTCTCAACTAATGGCTTATTACTTGTAGAATATGGTCATGTAGAATAAGGCATTAATAAGTGTTTGAATGACTAATAAAGAGCCAATATACTGCTAATAGGCATGTTCATTAACAACTAGTTGATGGTGAATATGTGTACCTTAATATAAAGGCAAAACACTTCAAAGTAAACGTGTCGTATGTGTTAGGAGCTAGGAGTTTGATTTCTTCATCTGTTCTCCATCCATTCAAAGCTTTACGCAGCATGGGCACATGTTCTCCATTTTGCAGCCGTTCCTCTCCTTCAGTCTTTTGTCTGTGTGCTCTGTGGCACAAACAGTTCTGCTGCCAACACCAGCCTCTGAATGCTAACGGCACACTTGACTGATTTCTTTAGAACATATAGCTGCGAGCAGCAATTCACCCCGAGCTAGAAGTGCTTTCTGGAGAGAGCACAGACTGCTCTCAGGTACAAAGAGAGACCGTTTCATCAAACACAGCTTCAAGGAGATGTGGCCCACTTCCTGTTTGTGCCTGCAAGACTCACAGCAAGACAGTGTTAGAAATGATGTTATGTAGAAATGTTAAAGGTGTCATGTCATGCTGGTTACCACCCGTCCCCTTGTGTGTTATGAAGGTTTCTCTGCATGTAAACGGTCTGCAGAGTCAAAACCCTCAAAGTGCACCCTGTAGTGAGTAAAACTCTAACACAGAGAAGACCTGTCTGTGCTGCCCCAGAACGCCTCGTTGGACATTTCTCTTTTTCCATTCTTTACTTCTTGAGTATAGTGACGTATTTCGGGTATAGTGACGTAACGTAACGCCGTTACGTTTGGACCAATCTGCGGACTTCCTCACACACACACTCGGAGGGACGTTGCGAGGCTCGTGTGGGGTCTGCGAGACACCGCGGAACTCAGCCTGGGCAAACACACAAACTCCCAGCGAGGCTGCGGGTGTGTGTGTGTGTTCGGGCTGTGTCTCGCTGTCTCGCAGACGACCACTGGGCTCACAGGAAGGGGGAGGGGTGGGGGGGGGCGGGGCAGGAGAAAGACACAGCTGTCTGCGCGCAGATAGCTGATACTGTGAGAGTCCCGGACTAGAATTCATAGATCAAGGCAGACGGGTTTAGAGACTCTCCTGATTTTTTTTTCTTGAACCTTTAGGGCTCCGCACTTTGAGTATTACAAGCAGGAATGAATTTCTCCTCTATGTTTCCCCTTGCTCTTTGCTCTATGAAGCTTGGTATGAACCGTGGTATTCAGAGGACAACTAACTGTTCTGTAATCTAGCATTGAGTGTCTTGCTGCATGAATGCAAATGAACATCAATTAAACTGATGAGAGACGCATCTATTCTATTCGCCTGTGCCTCGGCAATTATTGCTGAAAACTAAAAAAAACAAACGAAGCACTTGTTGAGTTCATTTAGGCCTTGTAACTGATTCACCAGCACGTACTATGATCTCTCTTGAAGTGAATATATCTGCTCCTTCCTTGGTGTTCAGAGTCGATTCTTTATGGTTTTGCTCTTATTGTTACTCAGCTAAATGATATGTAATGTAATGAGCATCTTTTTAAACAAACTGGAATAGATAACTAAATCAGCTGTAGATTAGATTAGATTAGATACTCTCAATCTGCTTTGAATTGAATGTGTATAGCGAATAGATATGATACGTCTTGTCTATAATTGGATTTGTACGACGATACATTGGAATGAATGTTATGTGTTTGCGTCTTTAAGCTTTAGTTTAAGACCTGTTTGTGAATCCTCCTGTTTGACTCTGACACAAGAACTCCCTCTTATTTCCTTCCTCAATGCTTTTATTGTGTAATAAGAGTATTTCTTCTGCCTTGTTGAAGCAGTATGATTGGATTTGGTGCGGCCAAATGGAACTCTTGTATTGTTTATTCTTATTTTACCAAGTAATGATATTCTATTTTGGTCATTGCGTTATTTTTTCTGATCTTAGTGAATCGTATTAATTCTATTTTAAGAGGTTTCTTTTTTGATCTGCTTCTTGGAGATGAAATACATTTTAAAAATGTCTTACTTCTATATATAACATTCCCTTTTTCAGACTTAATGACCATCAGCTACTGTCAGCACATTCAATTTATTTAATGGTTTTTATTAATATTACAAAAACAAAGCCCACCATTCCCTGTTAGCAGGTTCTCTAATGTTAGGATTCGCTGCTTGTCTTTGTCATAAATGTTACTAAATACAATATATTTGGATTTTGTACATCATTTCAGATAAAACAAGGATTTTTAAGACTTCGCCCTCGGAAATTAAAAAAGTATTTAAAATGTTTTATAGACAAAAAAAAGCTTTGAAAAACTCATTGGCAGATTATTAGATAATAAAAGTGGTTGTCGCCCCGGATACATGAGAGAAACAAATGCGTCACTTCCGGGCAAAAAGTACGGCCCCGCCCACTTTTGGGGGAAATCAACGCTGTCATTTGAATGGCGATCAATACAAATTCTGAAGTTTTTGCCAATCTGATCAGACATTTAAGAAAACCGTGGATATTTGGATCTTCAGAGAACCCGGTTACGATGGCCAGACAGGCAAACAATGACATATTAAGCCATTAGAAATCGACGATCGGGCTCGATATATGGTTAAATATAGCAGCCAGTAGGCTATCGATGTCCATAGATGAGAGTAACATCTACGTCACTTTACGGCCCCGCCCACTTTTGAGGGAAACAACGCTGTCATTTGAATGGCGATCGAGCCTGAAGCCACAGAGCTCTTCTGTTACTGTTCTTTGTTCTTAGAGGAAGTACAGAAACACTGAACTCTGGATTTGTTTTAATGTTTGATGTGCAATAAACGACACAGCAGCTTTTTGGCATGATAAAACTATTATAGAGAGTAACAGCTGGAGAAATTACAGCCTCGTCTACTGATTTTAATTCAACCATATATATTGTCGATTTCAAATGATTTAATGTAATTGTTTGCCTGACTGGCCATCGTAATCCACGGTTTTAAAAAATGTCTGATCGGATTGGCAAAAACTTCAGAATTTGTATCGACCACCATTCAAATGACAGCGTTGTTTTCCCCCATAAGTGGGCGGGGCCGTCATTTTTGCCCGGAAGTGACCTAGGTGTTCTCTCATGTATACACACTAAGTCCTTTTCTCAGTATTTGTAATGAAGCAGCATGCTCACACACTTACTGCTTAATTTCTTCTTGTTTCCTGGTTCTGCAGGAATCCAAACTGCCTCTGTCTGTGAGGAGCAACCTGCTCGACCTCTTCAGTCAGATCGAGAGGGAGTTCGAAAACATCTACATAGAAAACCTGGAATGTACGTCTGAAAATATTGCTTCACTTTTAAAATGTGGTTCATCAAAACCCAGTATTCCCAGTGTAGAGCTGGTATCTCCTGTCACTGATATCCACCTGAACATCAGCAGGGGATGACTCTTTAAAGTAGAGACACTACATACTGATATCCACCTGAACATCAGCAGGAGAGGACTCTTTAAAGTAGAGACGCTACATACTGATATCCACCTGAACATCAGCAGGAGAGGACTCTTTAAAGTAGAGACACTACATACTGATATCCACCTGAACATCAGCAGGAGAGGACTCTTTAAAGTAGAGACACTACATACTGATATCCACCTGAACATCAGCAGGAGAGGACTCTTTAAAGTAGAGACACTACATACTGATATACACCTGAACATCAGCAGGAGAGGACTCTTTAAAGTAGAGACACTACATACTGATATACACCTGAACATCAGCAGGAGAGGACTCTTTAAAGTAGAGACACTACATACTGATATACACCTGAACATCAGCAGGAGAGGACTCTTTAAAGTAGAGACACTACATACCGATATACACCTGAACATCAGTAGGAGAGGACTCTTTAAAGTAGAGACACTACATACTGATATACACCTGAACATCAGCAGGAGAGGACTCTTTAAAGTAGAGACACTACATACTGATATACACCTGAACATCAGCAGGAGAGGACTCTTTAAAGTAGAGACACTACATACTGATATACACCTGAACATCAGCAGGGGAGGACTCTTTAAAGTAGAGACACTACATACTGATATACACCTGAGCATCAGCAGGAGAGGACTCTTTAAAGTAGAGACACTACATACTGATATACACCTGAACATCAGCAGGAGAGGACTCTTTAAAGTAGAGACACTACATACTGATATACACCTGAACATCAGCAGGAGAGGACTCTTTAAAGTAGAGACACTACATACTGATATACACCTGAACATCAGCAGGAGAGGACTCTTTAAAGTAGAGACACTACATACTGATATACACCTGAACATCAGCAGGGGAGGACTCTTTAAAGTAGAGACACTACATACTGATATACACCTGAACATCAGCAGGAGAGGACTCTTTAAAGTAGAGACTAACCTTGTCTTATGTTTCATTCTCAGTACGCAGAGAAATCGAAACGCTGAACGATCGTCTGGCTGCAGATGGACAAGCTTTCGAAGGAGCGGATTTAGCCAAAGGAGCCCTGAAGACAAAAGGTGAGACGCAACAAAACATTTCCCACCATTTAGTTCGCAGAAAATAATTACATTTATATGGCAGAGACATTATGTTAACAATCTCTGAACTGACTATTTGGTTTTGATGATAAAGCCTCAAGTTAGATTTATAATTTGATATATAATAAACATATATATAAATAAGTAATTTAAGAGCTCAATTAAAATGGAAAAAAATGTGTAACTTTAGTTTGACACTTTTTTTCACCTTTAAGGAAATCAGTGAACAAGTGTTTTTAAATGAATGCAGGCTCATTTAAAATGACATTTATAAACAGGAATGTTTATATTAGTCCCTAAATTAAATTAAAATGCATTTTATTGCTGCCTTGTATAGCCGGCGCGTGAGGCTCAGGTTTGGAAAGGCTAAATAACTTGTTTTACCTGACGCTGCCCGCCTCCGGCGTCAAGAGATCAACTCAGTGAAAGCACCGCCTGCTGACCAATCAGAGCTCAGTGTGCAGAGTTTAAATCTTTCAAGTCATATTACAGGAGAAAGGAAATACAGTTTGAACTGCCGTATGCAGAGAAGACGCCAACGTGTCGCACTTATCATTCATATCACATCATAATGTATCATATATCTCCTTATCTGAGTCAGCTGAGCCGTATCTGGCCGTGCAACACTCACAGTGTCACATACTGTATGCAGAAGTATTATTTTAAGCAACACATTAAGTTGACGAAACACTCGAGTCAAATGTAATTAAAGTCAGATGGTGTCTTAGACGGGGCAGTGATATCATAAACCTGTTAATGTACGCATTCAAACACTTTTTTTGTTAGCAGCTGTACTATGTGGCTTTGATCCTTGATAAAGTGTTTAAGTCATAATAGTTTACTTTTCATTCAGGAGGTATGACGCTGCGCTGTCAGTACGCTTCTCCCTGTTTGTGATTGGTCAAAGGTTGCTAACCCCACCCCTTCCACGTGAACGCGCTCTCAGCCGGACAGAGAAACCCTGGCTTGAGTTACCGAGTTGATAACCAGCGTCGTAGGACCGCTTAACGAGATCTCGTTGTTAGGGTTAGTTAAGATAACTCAAAGATATCAGGGTCTGTTGAACTGGATTCAGAGTACCGGCCTCTGGTGGCTGCATATCAGCGCTAATGTCAAAGACACAAACATTGTATCTAAATGTTACCAGGATGCAGGGACAAAAATATTTGGGAAGGCTTTCCCTAGCCTACAGTACCCGCCGCCTATGCTTATATCTGCTGTGCTTGTTTTTGACCTATTTTGTAATTACTAATTGATATCTTTCTATCAGCGAGTCATAGCACGAGCCAGCTGTCACAGAAACTGAAGACGACCTACAAGGCTTCCACAAGCAAGGTATAATCTGTTTAATATGTGTATTATTATCCAGAAGATGTTGTGTGTTCATTTGTTTTGAGAACCTTGATGTGGAAAAAAATTGTTTCTCTATAAAATACGCTAAAATCCAAAATGTGGTTTAATTGGCTCCTTCGATGTCCATCAGTGCACGATCCATTCTTTTTGTTTATGTTTAAGAACAGAACTGCTGTGTTTCTTCGCCTCTTTGCTCCGAGAATGTTGTGTGTTCATTTGGTTTTGAAAAAAACCTTTCTCTATCGACCATCACATGACTTCTCTTTGAATGTTTAAGAACAGAACTGCTGTGTTTCTTCACCTCTTTGCTCCGAGAATGTTGTGTGTTCATTTGGTTTTGAAAAAAACCTTTCTCTATCGACCATCACATGACTTCTCTTTGAATGTTTAAGAACAGAACTGCTGTGTTTCTTCACCTCTTTGCTCGTAGCCGCGTTCAAACTCTTGCCACGCCAGAGTAGGTGGATCCCGCAACTTCAGCGTTACCAGCTGGGAGTTGTGGGGTGGAGACTCATGGGTAATTTGTCGCTTTTCCCCCCCCAAACCCCTCCCCCCATTTGTGCCAAAATGCATGAGCAGCCCAGCCACGGGGTCGACTCCCCCTCCCCGAGAGACTTGGTCAATCAAATGTAGGAGTTTGAGCTTTTTTATCATCTGGTGTGAGATAAAACTCGACCTCATTATCTCACTAACAGGCTTTTCAGTTGCAGCTCTTTGGTTTTCATTCAGCTTTTTCACATAAATGGTACAAACGTGCTTTTTATGCCACGATTAATGCAATATTCGAATGGTGGAGGGCCATTTGTTGGTTCAATGATCAATTAAGGATGAATTGCACGGCTGTATTTTATAATAGATTTTAATCCTTTGATTTGAGACGTTCATACATGTTGAAGCTGTTTCTGCTGACAGAGGTATACAGGCTTACTTACTGTTAAACATGTCAATTCAGTTTGTTTTGCTTTTAATTGCCAAGAATTAGAGATTTCTGCCTAAACCCCAAATGTTCTACCCAACCAATATAGGGTATCCTAAGCCAATAGAGATATTTGGGCCTTTATGAACTTGTGTACTATTTGTTTATATATATATAAAAGCTTAACTCATATATTATTTACCAAAGACACAACATGTAAGGAGAGGAATATTTTTACAGCTGATTATATTTCTAGTGAGCAAACTACAGAGACACAGTTTTTCTAAATAACAAACATATATTTTTAGCATTTCTCTCCCAAAATATCTGCAATAACATTAGCCAATAGGGCGACTGTGGCTGCGAGGGACTGCGGTCGTCTTTCAACCGGAAGGTAGTGGGTTCGAGTGCAGCCCGTGCAGCCCACATGTCGATGTATCCTTGGGCAAGATACTTAACCCTGAGTTGGCCAACGGTGTATGAATGTTGGTTCCTAGTGAGGTACACTGCTCTGTATGAAAGGTACACTGCTCTGTATGAATGGTGCTCTGTATGAATGGTACACTGCTCTGTATGAATGGTACACTGCTCTGTGTGAATGGTACACTGCTCTGTATGAATGGTACACTGCTCTGTATGAATGGTACACTGCTCTGTGTGAATGGTACACTGCTCTGTATGAATGGTACACTGCTCTGTATGAATGGTACACTGCTCTGTATGAATGGTACACTGCTCTGTATGAATGGTACACTGCTCTGTGTGAATGGTACACTGCTCTGTGTGAATGGTACACTGCTCTGTATGAATGGTACACTGCTCTGTATGAATGGTACACTGCTCTGTATGAAAGGTACACTGCTCTGTATGAATTGTACACTGCTCTGTGTGAAAGGTACACTGCTCTGTATGAAAGGTACACTGCTCTGTGTGAAAGGTACACTGCTCTGTATGAATGGTACACTGCTCTGTGTGAATGGTACACTGCTCTGTATGAAAGGTACACTGCTCTGTGTGAATGGTACACTGCTCTGTATGAAAGGTACACTGCTCTGTGTGAAAGGTACACTGCTCTGTATGAAAGGTACACTGCTCTGTATGAAAGGTACACTGCTCTGTGTGAAAGGTACACTGCTCTGTATGAATGGTACACTGCTCTGTGTGAATGGTACACTGCTCTGTGTGAATGGGTGGATGACATGTAGTATACAAAGCGCTATATAAGTACAGTCCATTACCAATATCATACTTTAACTACTCTTCCATCACAAGAGAAGTTCCAACATGACCAAGGTCGAATACTGATTAGAGCATCTATTGATATAACTGAATTATTGAAAGTGGTTGTCAGTCATTGTTGAGTTTATTCTGTGCGTTAGATTTAATTAAAGCTTCTTTTTCAACGCTTTTTGCTTTTTGTCAAACTATTAACCTTTCATTTATCACATTATCACAGAGCATCTGTCAAACCCTAACCTGTTCAAATCATGTTACATTTAATGCAAATAAATAAAACATGAGGTCATTTATAGTAGAAATAAACCTGCCACGCTGCTTGCTGGTTTCCAACGTGCTAAACAACGGTGTTTTTTCGACTTCAGTGTAAATTATATCTGTTTATTCTTCCTATCATTTGTTGATTTAAATACATATTGTTTACAGATGGAAAACTGTTAGCAAATGCTCTGTTTTTTGTGTATTAGGTATTTATTTTTCACCTGAATGATGCCGTTCTCTATGCTCTCCTGCTTCCTTTCAGTTGGAATTTAGTTAGTGGTCTGTTCCCAAAACGAACCGAGGGTCGAGTTTGTATCATCCCCATCTTCAATGTAAACTCTTTGATAAACCTGATATTAATCACTGATCAAATTCTTATCATAACACAGTATGTTTTGCTTCTTCTTCCCCTTCTACAGTTTGATTTTTTGCATCTATAGTAACCCTGGTATGATGAATGCAGGCAATGAAACTCAATGATTCTGCATTTGTGTTGATACCAGATCTGGGTCGTTCGTGGTGTTTGTTTCAGAGCATCCGATTGGTGGCAACCCCACAAGACAAGCTTAAAACAAACACCAACAAAGATGTGTGTTTGTGAAAGCTCTTTGAACCCAGGACTGATATGAATAACGCTGTTTATAATCAAAGCTTTTTTTAGCCCTGCGTAATACACGGACCCTGCTGACTTCTGTTCCTTTGACCCGCCTCCTCCCTCTGTCACAGCAGGGTTCCTACACAGCAGTGCAAGAGTCTGGACAATTTCAATTGAATCATTCCCAATCCTAAAAGTGTGTGTGAAATAATAATAATAATAACTTAGATTTATATAGTGCTTTTCAGGGGACCCAAGTTCGCTTTACAGCAAAAAACAGGAGTAAAACAAACGTAAATTAGGAAAAACTGTGGAAATGTTGAAAACCAAGTATTTTAGGTAAAGTTTTGTGAGAATGAATTGATAGTGTACTGTATATACTTTAATGATAAGACAAGATGTACTTTATTATTAATCCCATTTTAGGAAACACATGTTGTTGCAGCATAAAACCAAACGAGGCATTGCACATAATAACAAATTAAAAGAGTAGAAATAACTCATTCTAAAATAGAAACATCTCAAAATAGAAATAGAATGAAACCAGCGTTAGAGAGTAAGAGTGATATACAGATGACCGCGAAGATACAAAATCTACAAACTGTCCGACAAATAATAAATAAATAATAATAATGATCCCTCATTTGGAAATGGTGTTGGGCTTCAGCAGCATGTTATAAAAAGGCATTTCATAAGAGGTAGTAGTAGCTGCAGTCTTTCTAATTAACAATGAAGTGCGTCGAGGTAGAGTGTGAGCACAATATGTAAGCCGTCTAAACGTCACTCATTTCATTCCAAAGGGTGTTGAGTTAACCCTCATGTTGTGTTCGGTCTCCCGTGACCCCTTTCAAGTTAAAATGATTTAATAACTACGCTCCAGTTTTTTGTATCGAAACAAGGCTTCATGAGATCCTCTACAAAAAATATATAAACACTACAAATCTGATGTTGATAATTTAGCCGAGTCTGAAGGTCTCTAAAATAAAGAGGGTATAATTTGGTGTTGGGGTCTGGGGAGACCAGGCAGAATTGTTTTGGGTGACTCGAGGTCAAATTTGGCCCAATCAAGATTCATCTTTGACTTTAGACCCCCCTCCCCCTCCCTCCACTGTAACAATAATTTTTTCGCAACATGCACCTGGTCTCCCCTCCCTCTGCCCCCCTCCCCCCACGGGAGCACCACCTTTCTCAAAGAATATGTACACTAACGCTTGAACCCTGAACACACACATATGCACGTGTGCAATATGTGGTGTAATGTGTTTTGGGGTCATAACATTAAATTACAACAGGATTGAACGGTTATGAATGCATTATAAGTTAGTTATGATGTAGTTAAAACAATGTTGGATGATAGTCTTTTTTCTTTTGTGTTTTGGACTGAGATAAATCATGGGTGGAAATTGACCCGCGAGCAACATGAGCGGTAACAGCTTTTGAACACAACACACGGGTTAAAAGAAATAGGCCTCAATCATCTCTAATAATCAACAGTGTTTTTTAGGGTCTTTGTTAGGGCTGCAAGATTTTACGGAAAACATGAATTGCGATTTGAAATATGAGGACTTATCTGCAGCTCAACAAAATGTAGTCTTTACCAAATATTGAGCTTACTGCCATTTGGATTTTGCACTCATTGCAGTGTTTCAATACATTCTGCAGCACTAGTCTTTAACCACCAACAATGCAAAGTCCACTCCTCAATTTCTAAAAGAATAGTTTGAATTTACTGAAACGTGTCCGTATAGCTTCCCACACACAACCAAACGAGATGCCGTCTTGGGAAGCCACGTGTGTAGGAACCCTGTTAGGTTCACCAAGGTTTTCTTCAGAGTTAACGTGATATATTTGTGCCGGTGTCAGATTGTCTCCAGTTTCAAAGCGACCACGTCCAGAGCGGTGTGTCAGCTGGTGAAGGAGTACGTCGGCCACAGAGACGGCATCTGGGACCTGAGCGTCACCAGGACTCAGCCGATGGTGCTGGGAACGGCTTCTGCAGGTCATTCACTCTCTTTCATCCTAAATATATAAAGAGTCTGGCAGCAGAGGCGGATTTAGGATTGTATGAGATTGTACGGCTTAACCAGCATTTTAGTGGAGCACGCTCATGAACCGTGAACTCGGCGGTCGATCAATCGGAGCATCCCTAATTATTATGGTGACGTCACATAGGCGTGGCTTGGGCCTTTTAATAGACGACAGGTGTTCACGATGAGTGGAAGGCAAACAATTGATGAACCGCACGATAGAGACCGCGTGGTGAAAGACAAAAAATGTACCCAAGATATATACGCCGTATGGCTTCGAATCTTTTGTTTAAGAGTTTAGAGTTTTGTTTAGCATTTTGTCAGTTTGTCTCTAAATAAACGGCGATATCTGATCATTAATTTGCATCAAATGAAGTGTCAGTGTTCCTGGTTTTCACACATTTATTGTTGAAAATGTCAGGGCTTCTTTCTAATGGTTTCATCACGATATGATATACAGTATATATCGATTTCTTTGGACATTGATACGGTATTTGAGGATATAACTAAGCTTTCAGTCCAGCTCAGGACCCTCCAAAGAATATGACATGATTTTATTTCATATGTATTTAACACATTACTTCAATTTATATCAAACAGAAAAAGAAAGCTTGATATCATTTGACAGTTTTGGTTTTATGAAGCAACTCCTTTCATGCTGAGCATAACTTCAGAAACTCTGCATTCAAACAGTCTGTAAGCCAACTGTTCAATGAAGACATCAGTAAACATGTTTTCAGCTCTAATCTGTTTTGTGTCCATCTTGTGTTTGAACAGACCACTCTGCCATGCTGTGGAGCATTGAGACGGGGAAATGCCTCCTCAAGTATATGGGCCACCAAGGATCAGGTAGACATTTCAAAAACATACAACAGAGAGATCTTATTAAAACTATTTGTCGAATTAAAGACCATTATGTTTCTGTTTGCCAACACGATGACCTTCTGAATCCAGTCCCTAGCACTCAAGTTGTGCTCTCCGTATTAACTCTTCAATAAAAGCTTATTAGAAGCGTCAGATAATTAAAGGTCAAGGTTCAAACTAAAGTACTATTCATCACTTTGACTAATTCACCTCTGTTTCCACAGTCAACTCCATCAAGTTCCACCCCACTGAACAGATGGCTCTAACAGGTAAACAACCTTCAACATACTGTGTGTGTGTGTGTGTGTGTGTGTGTGTGTGTGTGTGTGTGTGTGTGTGTGTGTGTGTGTGTGTGTGTGTGTGTGTGTGTGTGTGTGTGTGTGTGTGTGTGTGTGTGTGTGTGTGTGTGTGTGTGTGTGTGTGTGTGTGTGTGTGTGTGTGTGTGTGTGTGTGTGTGTGTGTGTGTGTGTGTGTATGTGTGGGGTCTGTCTGTCTGTCTGTCTGTCTGTCTGTCTGTCTGTCTGTCTGTCTGTCACAGGGACCTTTTCTGTAAGGGTTGTTCGACCTCTTTGAAACTGCACAGTATATACTGCACATATTTTAACTTTTTAGTGTCATAGTCTTATTGTATTTCTTTGTTTGTGTATATCTCGTATATTTTACAATATTTCTCTTTGCTAGTATTTTGCAACTTCATTCCTCTTCCTGTGTTTATGTATGCAGCATTTTACACTAAAGCAAATTCATTGAATGTGGAAACCTACTTGGCAATATGCAGTATGTCTTATGAGTTGCCTTGTGTTGTGCGATATATACAGTAAGTAGACTTGCTTTGCCTTGATTCAGATTTGTAACTCTAAAGACGTTCCTGATCTCTCTCCTCCCCTCAGCCTCTGGAGACCAGACTGCTCACATCTGGAGGTACATGGTGCAGCTGCCGACTCCACAGCCTGTGGCTGATATCAGCGTAAGCATCAACAACACCACGTGTGTGTGTGTGTGTGTGTGTGTGTGTGTGTGTGTGTGTGTGTGTGTGTGTGTGTGTGTGTGTGTGTGTGTGTGTGTGTGTGTGTGTGTGTGTGTGTGTGTGTGTGTGTGTGTGTGTGTGTGTGTGTGTGTGTGTGTGTGTGTGTGTGTGTGTGTGTGTGTGTGTGTGTGTGTGTGTGTGTGTGTGTGTGTGTGTGTAGTGTGTGGGTGTGTGAACATTATGGTAGGCTGACTCAGAGTTTCTCAAAGGGATGATGTTCAGTTTTTGAGCAGATTTTGATATGATGGAGCATTTCTTACTTTAAAGCGCCCTAAGAGCCAAGAGCCTTTCTAATGCAGGTTCATGTTTGGGCGTTAAGCTGTCACCATTGGGTGTTATTCACTGTGTCGCTGTTCCTATGCACTGGATGTTGGTCTGATGTTTTTTCCCCGCTGTAGCGTGAGTGTGAACACAGATAACATTGTTCGTTATTAGATTAGATTACATTAGATTACTTTATTGTCATTACATAATGCAAGCTGAGTCGAACCAGAGTGCAAACAGTCAGTTATATACACATCTATCAGCAGTCTATACAAACTAAATGCACTATACAAATACACAACTAAAGGTATATAGATGTAAAAAGTATAAATACAAATATACATTCCAACAAATCACCCATTCAAATGCAAAGCTTTGAAGAACTCTCACACATCTCAGGTAGATTAGCATGGTGACTGTTTTCGAAGGCTTTCACACCCACTTCAAAGGCTATTCGTTTGTTCCATCTGATGCTTTCATACCTAATGATTGATTTTCACAGAACTAGTGTAAACAGCTGTGATGGCCGAGTGGTTAAGGCGTTGGACTCGAAATCCAATGGGGTCTCCCCGCGCAGGTTCAAACCCTGCTCACAGCGTGTGAAGATTCTTTAAAACTGATATTTGAGTATTTGCTGCTATCTGATGGATTAGGTGCGTTATGAAAATGGTTAAAAGTAGAGAATACGCTCAACCTGGTTTGAGGGAACATTGTCGCTTTCTTAGCCTTGGTTCAATGTGTCCAAGAAGTTCGGTTCATTTTCAGGTTGGTCGTGGTGCATGCTAGACTCAATCAATTTCAATTTCAAGGCTTTATTGTCATTTTAGTTACAGTGTAGATATGGCAATGAAAACGTAGGTCACAGACTCGACTCCTTGGTTAAAAGTGTCCTTCAAAGTCAAAGTCCATTTTATTGTCAATCTTTCGGTTTGTGTGTACAGACAGAGAGATTGAAATACCGTTTCCCACAATCCCGGATACAATAACAAAGATATATAAAAATATGTATATACCTATATATACACAATCAACAGACACATTTATACATACGCACACATTTAGACATAAATAAAAGCAAAACAATCAATATATACAAAATAACAGTCACTTCAATAACTTTGAGAAATGTACTATGACTTGAAATGTATTGGTTTGGTGCGTCTGTCATGTTTCTAATGTTCCTGAAACACTTCGTTCCTCTGCAGCAAACACCCTGTGAAGAGGACGTGGACTTTTCGGATAAAGACGAGGCTGATAACGAGGTGGAGGGTCCGATCGACTGTCCGTCTGTCCGCGTGGCGACCACGACTCTGCGCAGCCATCAGGGCGTGGTGATCGCTGCTGATTGGCTGGTGGGAGGCAAACAGGTGGTGACTGCGTCCTGGGATCGAGCTGCAAATCTGTACGATGTGGAGACCTCAGAGCTCGTGCACTCACTCACCGGTAGGATGAAAGCTATATTACAATAATACTGTTTTTAATATATTGTAAGACTTTAAAGCTTTAAATGTTCTTATAGCCCAAATAATACAAAATGTTTGCCCCTCACAGCTTCCATAGACACTTCTCTAGTTCTTATTCAATTAGTTATTTCTCTAATACTGCTTTTAATATGAGTTTATTGTTAGACTTTGGAATATAGCAGCATGTGTACTGTATGTTGCCCCCTCCCAGCTTCCATAGACACTTCTCTTGTCGTACTAAATGAGTTATTGCTCTTTTTGTATTATATTAAATGTATTATATTGTGTGTTCAGGCCACGACCAGGAGCTGACACACTGCTGCACTCACCCCACCCAGCGTCTGGTGGTCACATCGTCCAGAGACACCACCTTCAGACTGTGGGACTTCAGAGACCCGTCCATACACTCCGTCAACGTGTTCCAGGGACACACTGAGTGAGTCTGACACACACACACACACACACACACACACACACACACGCACACACACACACACACGCACGCACGCACGCGCGCACGCACGCACGCACACACACGCCCGCGCCCACGCCCACGCACACCCACACACACACACACACATATTACACACGTACACTTTTCATGTGCAGTATTAATGTTTTTTACATTACAGTTAAGAAACCCAATATAGGCAGAGAAGTATTATACAGTATATTTGTATAATTATCTTTTCTTATTCTTTGAGTATTTCACTACTGATATGGATTTATGGATTTATGACATTATGTTTTTTTTTTTGTTTGTCTTGAGGCATAATGTTTTTATGTTGTCCTTCCTATTATCTTCAAAAGTATTTTTTATGAACTAATGTTGGGAATTTCTTCAAATGTTGCACACATGTCCTCTTGGAACTACGGATGGACTGTTCTGAATTTGGTGGATACATGTCAGAGTCTAAGATCACTGTCAGTCACCTTATTGTGAATATGAAATCCCAAGAAATGCTTTAAGGAATTTCTTCAAATGTCCACTATGACTCAATGAAGAACTCAGAAGTACTCTGACATAATAAATACAAGTTTTGGTCATAACTCAAGAAGTCATGAGCTAAGTATGACTTTCTTACAAAGATTTTAAAGGAACAAATGAGGACATTTTGAGCAGACCGGATACTTTTCCCACTATAGTTCCGATAGTTCTTGAAATGTTGCGTTCACACCAAAATAATCTGGAACTAGAACTTAGTTCATTAAATCAAATCACATCAAATCAAGTTTTATTTATATAGCACATTTAAAACGAACATTAAACGAACATTAAAACGAAAAAAAAGTGCTGTACATATAATAATTACCTACTTTCATGGGAGAAAAAGGTTCCCATTTCTGATTGGCTGGGCAGTTTGCAAACCACGCCCCGTAAAACTCGGAAACGTTTTGTGAAGCCGCCATTGTATTGGCTGGCATTAGCATTATTAGCATTAGCCCAGCGCACCAACGGAGAGACTAACTTATGGCAACACAAAAGAAAACATGGGAGCGGTGGAGATGAGGAGGTGTCGGCGTTCCAGAGTTTTGGCCGGGGACTTCGGGTGGCAGTATACGCAGAAGAAGAAGAAGAAGAAGTGACGTCAGCGGCTTCATTTGCCTAACCCTCCCTCAGGGACTTATTCCGGTGTGAACGCGATCTGCTAAAGAGTTGTGATGAACTAAGTACTGGGAACTAAGCGCCTATGGACATTAAAAGGACTACTACTAAATAAACTACCATTTAAAATAATATGTAGTAGTTATTTGTGCCACAGGGGGGCGATAAATTGTAACGGCTACACATGAGAAACTTGAAGTATCTTCTACTGTAATAATCAGTCTACTCAATATTCAGCTTAATAACTGTTAAATAAGAAATACTGCCATCCAAATGTAAGTAACTTAAACAGATATGTTTGGAATAAAACCTCGTAATAAATGAAGTTGTCACAGTCAATGCTTTCTTTCTTTTACCTTCAGTCTAAACCTGTTTTCTCGTCTTCTTGCAGCACGGTGACGTCTGCTGTCTTCACGGTGGGCGATAACGTTGTATCAGGAAGTGATGATCGCACTGTTAAAGTGTGGGACCTGAAGAACATGAGGTCGCCCATAGCAACCATCCGAACTGACTCCGCCGTCAACAGGTCTGTGAGCTGCAAATATTCCATAATATGTGTCATGCATAATTATCTCCAGTGTTTATATTTATTTAGTGGTGGACAAGCAGAGCAAGACAAATAGGAAGTTAACCATTTATGATCTTATAAATATTTGTATTTATGATAACATTAAACGACTCAGATATGAATGCAACATGTGTTTTAAATCTGCATGGCCAGTCGGAACAAGCAAGCACATTGGAAACGGACAACATGTCTTGGAGACTTTAAACCGAGGATGTAATCTACTCATTCTCACAATGCACCTAGATTACAGAATTCTACCTTCAATTCATGAAGTTTAAAGACTCTGAAAACGCTGTGAGCAGGATTTGAACCTGCGCGGGGAGACCCCATTGGATTTCAAGTCCAACGCCTTAACCACTCGGCCCTCAATGCAGTTTTACTTTGTTCTTCCAGGAATTCTCGCGTAACCCTATGAGCTCCTTGCGGGAAACAAGAACAAGTTTGAGAAGTGTTAATACTTCACTTGGAAGCCATCAGCAGGATCCAGAAGCTTAGAGAGACTTCAAACGCTGTGAGCAGGGTTTGAACCTGCGCGGGCAGACCCCATTGGATTTCGAGTCCAACGCCTTAACCACTCCGCCATCACAGCTGTTTTTATGATCTATGTGGAATCATTGAGTAACCGTATAAGGTTCTTATGAGAAACAAGAAAAACTATGGTTGCTTAAACTACCTATCCTCAAGTCATTTTGCAATTCACAATTGTCCAACACTTTGAACGATGAATGTTTTTTTGCATTGCTCAAGTTCCAACAAAAGACCCTTGTTGGACTAAGGCTAAGAGGACAGTTGAACACATGCAGCAATCAGACAGCTCCAGAAGTTTAGAGAGACTTCAAACGCTGTGAGCAGGGTTTGATCCTGCGCGGGGAGACCCCATTGGATTTCGAGTCCAACGCCTTAACCACTCGGCCATCACAGCTGTTTACCTCTGAGCCCCATGTAATTCTCGCATAATGTTATGAGATCCTTGCGGGAAACAAGAACAAGTTTGGGAGCTTTAACTAAGTTGATGCCTCCCTTGGCAGCAATCAGCCACCTCCAGGAGTTTGAAGAGACTTAAAACGCTGTGAGCAGGGTTTGAACCTGCGCGGGGAGACCCCATTGGATTTCGAGTCCAACGCCTTAACCACTCGGTCATCACAGCTATTTACCTTAGTCGACTATGGAGTCCTGGTATAACAGTATAAGCTCTTGTGGGAAACAAGAACAGCTTTGGTAGCTTTAAGTACCTACAGTTTCCAGTAATGTTTAAGGGGCTTCGTGTGGTTGTTGCAACAAGATCAACTTTGGGGTTAATCTGCCCTGTCACTTTGAACCAAAGAATAAACAGTACCACGTAGCATAGCCAATCTTGAAATGGACCGCAATTCTAGGAGCCATCAAACCAAGGGTGAGACAACAGTTGAAGAACCCAACAGTAACCTGCGCGGGGAGACCCCATTGGATTTCGAGTCCAACGCCTTAACCTCTCGGCCATCACAGCTGATTTTAGTGATCTATTTGGAATCATCGAGTAACCGTATAAGGTCCTTGTGGGAAACAAGTAGACTCTGGTTGCTTAAACTATCTATCCTCAAGTCAATTTGCAATTCACAATTGTCCAGACCCTTGTTGGACTGCATTTGAACAAAGGCTAAGAGTTTAAAAGGTCTTCAAACGCTGTGAGCAGGGTTCGAACCTGCGCGGGGAGACCCCATTGGATTTCGAGTCCAACGCCTTAACCTCTCGGCCATAACAGCTGTTTGTTCGTCTTTTAGGAATGTCGCTTAACAACAACAACTTTTGTATTTTAAACTACCGACACTTTCCAGTGATATCAAGGGTTCAGTGTGCCAGAACAAGGTAGAAGTTTATGATCTGGTTATTATGAGTTATGAGTGGACTGTTGGAGCTTAAACTATTTGCTTTGTGGTCCAATTCATGCAACACGTTTTTGCAGAAAGTAGGAACAAAATACTTTAGTTTTACCTGAAAAATAGTCGCAAATAATAATGGTGGAAATCGGACCTATTTTTTACGCCGTATTCTTCCTGTTTTTGTGTCCAGGATCAGCGTGTCGGTGAACCAGAAAATCATCGCCCTTCCTCACGACAATAGGCAGGTCCGGCTGTTCGACATGTCGGGGGTGCGGCTGGCTCGACTCCCCCGCAGCAACAGACAGGTCAGTTTAGAGGGAGGACTCGGATTGACCCCTCGCAGCTTCCATACAATCTCATTCCCTGTCTTTATTAGTTATTGCATTCAAATAGACTTGGTCAGCATTTATCTGGACTGTGATGAGGAAACGTAGATTTCACACGTTGCTTTTAAAGCTCGTAGAATTATCGAATATCGTTAAGTCAATAGTTTCTACATTAGTTCTTAACTACTGGTACCAGAAAAAAACATTTAAAATGTCAGTTTCTAAATAAAATACAAGGGGAATGCAATCAAAATGTATTTGGTTTAAGGTCAAACGGGGGATCCTTTCTGAACACCAAATATAGCAAAAAACTGACAAAAACAGGAAAAGAAAACCTAGAAGACATAATTTAATATATCAAAGCACAGAAGAGTCTTTGAAGCAAGTTGTATTTGAAACATTTAATTATTACAGTCCCTCATTGGATCTTAGAAGAGCAAACTCCATATGGCTTTTAATTTGGGTTAACTTTCAATTCTCACCGGAATCACTCTCCATGTTTTACTGTGTTTTTTCTTTTCTGCTTTTATCTTTTTCCCAAAATCTGAAAATTCTATATTTTTCTCAAAATCATATATTTTTCTCAAAATTATGAATTTTTCTCGAATCCGGAAAATTCTGACTTTTTCCTAAAAATTCTGACTTTTTCCTTAAAAACTCAAAATTCTAACTTTTCCCTCAAAATTCTAACTTTTTCCTTAAAATTCTACCTTTTTCTCAAAATTCTTACTTTTTTCTCAAAATTCTACCTTTTTCCTTAAAAATTCTGACTTTCTCAAAATTCTTAATTTTTCCTCAAAATTCAGATTTTTTTCTCAAAATTCTAACTTTTTATCAAGATTCTTACTTTTTTATCAAAATTCTGACTTTTTCCTTAAAAACTTTTTTCTGAATACTTAAAAATGTTAACTCTCCCTGGTCCCGGGCTTGAGCTTGAATCTCAGGATCCATGTATCTGTGATCCTCTCCAGAATGGAAGGAGTCATCACATACAGAGCATCAACTAGTTCCTGAACAGTGTCCTTCACATGCTGATATCCAAGAGAGGGAGTCACACAGTCACTAGATGGAGGAATAGAAAGCAGTATTCAATGTTTACTTCAGATTAGCTCCACGTCAGAAATGAGCATGCTTGTCATATGTCTCTCTCCATAGAGGCTGAATCATCATGTTAATCACATAGCTATCATATGCCTCAAACAGTCCTGATGCTCTTCTAGGTAATCACACATCCTGTCATGTTCACAGCTACAGTTGGGATACCTTTGTTATCATGTGACTCTCATGTTGGAAGAGGACATTCAGTATTTCCCCAACAGTTATGATCCTCAGTGTCTAACAGCTGCTGTGTGTTCTGTGGTGCTTCAGGGTCACCGCCGGATGGTTTGCTGCTCCGCCTGGTGTGAAGACAACACGTCCTGCAACTTGTTCACCTGCGGATTCGACCGGCAGGCCATCGGCTGGAACATCAACATCCCCGCCCTGCTGCAGGAGAAATGACTTCCCGATGCTGCCACTTTACGGTGAACCCAAAGTCTGCCTCTCAGGAGCATCGAACACTCACTCTCTGCAGGCTTTCAACTCAGCTTCAAACATCTCTTTTGTTGGTCTGTAAAAACGTGTCACATTACAACAGACGTAACTTGAAGCAAATACTCAATGAAATTAAAAAATATATGTTTTAAAAGCTGCCTTGGAGTCTGCAGGTGGTCAGTCTTCAGCTTTCTGAGATCAAAGAAAGGATGGGAAGGAATGAAACATATGATCTAACTTAAGCCGCCAATATATACGTTATGTGTGTTTCTTTTGCGTTGAGCAATTCTTCACTATCCAAATGAAAGAAACGACCTGTTGAAAGCACAGACACGTTTGTTTAAGTGAAAAACTCAAATGCTCAAAACTCAAGATAAGTGAGGTGGAGAATTAACGAAATGTAATCCGTGCCACTGAGAGCAGATTTATGTTTGGACAAGAATCTGATGCTTCTGGAGAAAAATCCTTTTGTGTTCAACCATTCTTTTTAGAAGTGAACTTGTGATAACTTGCCATTTACCTTCTTTACCTAAACTTCTTAATATAAAAAGAAAGAAGCCCTCCCTCTTTGAATTGATACCTTAATAACAACCGAACATGGTCTAAATTATGTTTGGCTAGTTATCAATTTTAGTGAGCTGTTGGATTTGTTCCATTCAAATTGGCTCCTGAGATTTACTGCTTATCTAAAACACACTTTCAAACAACCACTCTTGTTTGTAAAAGCTCAGTTCTGCTCAGCGCTCAGGAGTCTGTGTGCTACAGGAATGCACCTTTTGGAATAGTCTCGTAAAGCTTCTTGTTGCTGGAGAGTATCGTAGATTATGTAAATGGTCAACAAAGTTTAACGCTGGTTAGCTTAAAGATTGTTTTCTGCAAAGCCAGACACTTTGGCACATAATGGTCCTACTCTGTTGTTAAATTTAAGATGGCTGATTGTCGAATCTGTCTACCTTTTAAACTGTGGCTACCTGAACACAATGTGAGTAATAACATTATCTTTGCTAGCTGTGGTGCCGTGTACTCTAGAACTGGTATATTGCTAAACCTAAAGACAGTAGTGTTGTGTGACTAAAGAGGGAAAGAAATAACGCCTGGTGGATATTAAAGCTACAGAAGGATGCTATATTTGACATTTATATTATTTAGTCTTTTGCAAAGACTACATTACGGATGCTTTATCGAGTAAATCTCAACCAAACCTCTTATAGTGCTCCCAAATATCTACTTCCTCTCCTATGTAAAGGTGATAGTGGTTTTTTTACTGACTGAAACTTCTCCAGTGTTAGAGTTTGACCCCAATATGACCTCCCACATCGTGTACGTGATTAGTCACTCTTCTCACAGTGTTCATCTGGATCTGACTGCTTCTGTTTCTATAGAGCCGTGAACCAGCCGCTGTGTTTCCAGTGGACAGAAAATAAATGTGTAGATATTTGACCGACAAAGGGAGGAAAGGTGATTACAGCGTTTCTGTTTGTGTGCTAATGAAACATTTAGTCTCTAAGAGCAGCACCTGTTGAGATAGTTGTTATGCAGGGCCGGGTACAGAGACAACGTACCTAAAGAATACTCTTCTGGGGTATTTGGTACTAAATGAAGTCCCATTTCAGCGACTAAATAGACAAACAATTGTGCACTTTAAATGGTGAGAATAGACTTCTCCATCCACATATGAGTAATACGTTCACACATTGTTCTGAAGGGCTGTAATAGAGTTCAGAGGGAAATTCAACTTCTATGCCTCTTTTTTATCGTCTCAAGCTCTACTCGCAAAATCTAATAATTAAAGATGAAACTTTAAAAAAATGACTAAAGTAGAACCAAGTCTGCTTCAGTATGACAACATTTGAGTCAATCATTTCTAATAAAAGTGACATTTTAGCAGATTTGAAGGGAATAAAATCGGTTAGTAGAGAAAGCACATTATTTGTACGTGTTACGTATCAATTTACTCACTTTAAAATATAATGAAATCTCATTTCAACCAACGATAAAAGAGAAAACTAACTGATGTTTCTTCTGGTGCCCAGCCCTGCTGTTGTACCAATACTTGACATGAATGTACAAATAGTTTTTTCCTAGTGTATCGCAGTGCCCTTTAGTCTTTCGTGTTGAAAACACTGTTGTGGGGATTCTGTCAGTGTCATATTTGTAATGGTACTTAAAAACGAGTAAAACCTTTTGAGGAGTGTCGTGATGCGTTCGCTGTCCCCTGCTCTGCTTCCCCACTGCCACTAAAACGTGTGTGTGTGTGTGTGTGTGTGTGTGTGTGTGTGTGTGTGTGTGTGTGTGTGTGTGTGTGTGTGTGTGTGTGTGTGTGTGTGTGTGTGTGTGTGTGTGTGTGTGTGTGTGTGTGTGTGTGTGTGTGTGTGTGTGTGTGTGTGTGTGTGTGTGTGTGTGTGTGTGTGTGTGTGTGTGTGTGTGTGTCTATCTGTGGTGCGAAACAAATCAACGTCTAAAAAGGTGTTTAATGTTCTCACAACATTAAAACGATGAATAAGCACAGTCCATTTCAAACTGATTGTTTCTAAGTCTAGCTTTAGATTTATGCTGGTTTGTAACAAAAGTGTTCATTAAAACAAGTACATTGACATTACATTGAATTGTGTTTGGTCACACTTTACAGCTGCCTTGTATTAACTTAGTGAAATGTGTTTCTAACAATTGAAAAGTCTTATAAATACCACATTTGGTGAAGTAATATAGATGTTGGTGTAAAACAGCCTCATTACATGCAAATAAAAGTGATAACTTCTTAAAAGGCAACTGTAAAGTGATATTGTTCTTATTTTAACGCCATAACATTTGTATCATAAACTGTCATATATTCAGCTGCAGCAGTTTTTATTATTAGCCTTTATAACTTGATGACATGTTCCTGCATTTCAATTTGTTGTATTCAGTGTAGATTACCGCTTCGTCAAAGGCTTTACATTCACATACAAGTTATTTTTGTCATTTAAACCAGAGACGGCAAATGTAGTCCAAAGTTTTGCATTCGGGTAATAATGAATTAGCTTCTCAAACTTCTTCTCGTTTTGGTGAGTAGTTCCTAATTTATTTGAGTTTACATGTAGAAATGTAAGATACTTTTCACTGTTGGACGAATGTTAATTTAAAAAAAACATTTATTTCTGTCCCTTCACTTTCTTTTTATTCACTCCAGCTGTAATCAGCAATATTCAAATTAAAAACAAAGCACAACATTACAGATCGTTGACGTCCTTTTTCCCTAAATGAATTCTGCAAAAGGAGTTATCACTGGTTTAAATGACAGAACATCGTGTTTGTGTGAAGGAAACATAGAAGCTGTGTGTTTAGGATTGTGAATGTTCAACCTTTTAAACAAGTTTCTCTGCACTCAACTGCTTTTTTTTTTACCAACACTGAGCCACTTTTGCTGCCTGCCACGTTCATAACAATGTTAATAATGTTCAGTCACTGTTCACACTATCAATAAACATGAAACCAGATCTCAACCACCGTCGTGAAGCCTTGTGAAACTGTGGCAACGTGTTAACAGTGTTTTGTGTGATCAAAGTGGCAAAAAAAAAACACAATGTAGTTCTCAGAAGAAAAATGTAAACCTGTTGAATCGACTTGACAGCAGTTTGTGGGTTAAAGCTGTTTAATAATACGGAATAAAAAGCTGCTTGTGAAATGAAAATAAACCATTTGTGCTGTAATGTTTTCTAGTTGTTTTTATTATCCTCTGCAAATGTTGCTCCACAAGAGATGGATGTGTAAAAAGCAACTGTTTTGCTAAAAAAAATCTCATATCAATTAAAAAAATGTACATTATTATTTCCTACCCTGACGTTTTAATATTCTGTTAACTTATTGAAGTGAGACAAAAATAACTTAAATAAAATTTTAATTAGAATTCAAACAGAAAATACTAATACACTGGACAAAAATATAAACGCAACACTTTTGTTTTTGCTCCCATTTTTCATGAGATGAACCCAAAGATCTAAAACCTTTTCTACATACACAAAATAACCATTTCTCTCAAATATTGTTCACAAATCTGAAATAATCTGTGATAGTGAGCACTTCTCCTTTGCCGAGATAATCCATCCCACCTCACATGTGTGGCATATCAAGATGCTGATTAGACAGCATGATTATTGCACAGGTGTGCCTTAGGCTGGCCACAATAAAAGGCCACTCTGAAACGTGCAGTTTTGCTTTATTGGGGGGGTCTGGGGGGGGCCGAAAACCCTAGGGTTAAACCCTAACCCTAACATGTCACCCATTGAGCATGTTTGGGATTACTTTGGATCGGCGTATACGACAGCGTGTTCCAGTTCCTGCCAATATCCAGCAACTTGGCACAGCCATTGAAGAGGAGTCGACCAACATTCCACAGGCCACAATCAACAACCTGATCAACTCTATGCGGAGGAGATGTGTTGCACTGCGTGAGGCAAATGGTGGTCACACCAGATACTGACTGGTTTTCGGACCCCCCCAGACCCTGAGGCTGTGCCAAGTTGCTGGATATTGGCAGGAACTGGAACACGCTGTCGTATACGCCGATCCAGAGCATCCCAAACATGCTCAATGGGTGACATGTTAGGGGAACCCCCAGACCCCCCCAATAAAGCAAAACTGCACGTTTCAGAGTGGCCTTTTATTGTGGCCAGCCTAAGGCACACCTGTGCAATAATCATGCTGTCTAATCAGCATCTTGATATGCCACACCTGTGAGGTGGGATGGATTATCTCAGCAAAGGAGAAGTGCTCACTGTCACAGATTTTTTCAGATTTGTGAACAATATTTGAGAGAAATGGTTATTTTGTGTAAGTAGAAAATGTTTTAGATCTTTGAGTTCATCTCATGAAAAATGGGAGCAAAAACAAAAGTGTTGCATTTATATTTTTGTTCAGTGTATATAATATTATTAGGAGCTCATTTGATATTTAAAAAAGGCAAAAATCCACTCATCATTTGTTTTACATAATTTTTGGGGGCATCTTCTTCACACTCATAGAAATGTATAAGTATTTTCAGTTTGTGCAAATCAAAAGAAAGAAGCAGAAAATAAAATTAATAGAGTAACTTATTTTAGCAATTATATAAAGTATTTTTTTAGTTTATCACACCTGGTAGTAACTTTGAGCTTGGACTTGGATGCGACACAAAAACAAGAACTAAGACAAATAGGTTAATTTATTCCTATTGATACAAATAGTCATGACCAATATACAGACCATAATCATTCTGCATACTTAACCATTAAAGTGTTCATAGCATTCAACAACGTGCCTTCCAGTATATCTTTTACATTCCCTTGCTCTGAAAACTTTTCTGCAAATTAACAACAAGAGACTACACAAGAATAACATTTTTCAGGAAAGTAAAACTCTTTTGGAAAATAAATGAATGATTTACAGAGATTAACGGATACATGTAGAAAACACAAAATAAAAGGGAGCCACAAAACTAATTTTTGGGGATTTCATCATGGATTCCACATCTTGTAATGCACCCAATCTTCCTGTAGGTGGCGACATTTCTTCACTCTTGGGCCTCATATAAAATGGCTCTCTAAAACACTGTTCAAAATGTATATATATTGTATTAAGGGTGAGCAACTTAAACATACATTAAAATAAATATATATGAAACAACAGAACACACAAAACAAGTAAGAATACATTAAAATGTAACTTTCGGTTTAGTGCTTAAAGAGACCAGAAGCTGTTGTTACTAACGAAACAGATTCTGCTTTGTAGTCATCAGATATGTTGAATTATTAACAATATGGGGGATACACATCTCCTAACACACTGATATTGTGGGTACCTTCAATTTCGGGTCAAATATCTGGTCCCCACAATGTAAATGATTACATTTTAGGGTAAGGCTCTTTGAAGGTTTTATGGTACATTTAGAATATGGATTGGAGTTGGGAATGTTGTTTTCATGGTTAAAGTTAGGTTAAGTCATGTAGGCATTAATATAAGTCAATGCAATGTCCTCCTAAGGGACAAAAACAAGGTGTGTGTGTGTGTGTGTTGTTCTTTTCTATGGTGTTTGTGGGGACCGAACATTTGTTTTTGACTTGTTAAGTGAGGACACCATGCCATGCTTGCAAAAAAAGGAAGTAAAAAACATAGCATATGAAATTATTCCAGGATTATTTGCCCTATGACTAGCTTACTTGTCACATCAAATACATTTGATTAAGACTTGATTAGCATGTTTTTATTTTTGTTTATCAAATAAATAAAACTGATAGTTAGAAGCTCCACACTTAATTAGCTGAATACATTTTTGCCACCAGTTTGTTAATATGTACTGTAGGTGGGAGGTATTGTATCTGTAAATAAGTTATCAATATCACAAAAGTATTATTAATACTATTATCATAACAGTCTATATGATATGTTATTATTTATATAACACCCTATTTGTAGTGATCAACCTATTTTAAAACATTCAACTCTAACTGTGCAGTTGTACCTTTGCAACTTTAGCCTTGTTAAGTTACATTCTACTCAAACACTCACTTTATACTGCTGTAACTTCCATAAATATCTTCAATGTGGTTTAAGCGACGTTGTTGTTAAGACTTTATTAACCCAGACAAGCTAGCAGTGGCTTCCAGAGCCATTTTTAGCAGTTTTTAGGCAACCTAAACAGACATTACACACTACGAGGTCTACTCTGCTTAATGTAATGTTCTGAATGCTTTGAGCATATTTGAATTATTTACTTGTGTCTCCAACCAGTTCACCCTTTCTTATATAAAAGAAATAGACGTGAAATATCCAGAGATGGCAAAAGTACACACATCCTTTCCTCAAGTAGAAGTACAGATACTCGTGTTTAAAAATACTCTGGTAAAAGTAGAAGTACTGACTAAACTTCTTTACTCAAGTCAAAGTAAAGAGGCTTTGAAATGTACTTCAGTAAAAAGTACCCATAACTAGCGGCTGTTTTAAAGAGTACCTGACCTCCCTTTATATTAATAGAACAATAATGTCATTGTTAGCTAATGAATGTTTCCATGCTGAACAACGGCAACATGACAACGTTTCCATTGGTCCCTCTTCTTTAGAGAAGACCAGGAAATGATGGATACACGGATCGTGTTCAAATCAATAGGCACGCAATGACTCTAAATAATAATGATCACGCCACCAAACACACATTCAGACTAAAGGAACCAGCCTGTTTGGAAAATGAGAGAAGTAGAAAGTTCAGGTATTTGGGTTCAACATGTAAGAAGTAGAAAGTACAGGTATTTGTGTTCAACATGTAAGAAGTAGAAAGTACAGGTATTTGTGTTCAACATGTAAGAAGTAGAAAGTTCAGGTATTTGGGTTCAACATGTAAGAAGTAGAAAGTACAGGTATTTGGGTTCAACATGTAAGTAAAAAGTTGTCAGAAATATAAGTAGTGGAGTAAAGTACTGATACCAATTTCTTTTACTTAAGTACAGTAACAAAATATTTGTACTTCACTACTTCCCACCTCTGGAAATAACCAACTTTCTGCTCTAACTAGTTTTACATTCTGTGTACCTCATCCACACAATCACAAAGAAAATCATACATGTACTTCACCCTCAACATTCAGTCTTCTCACACACTAACATTGAAGTGATCCAGTTCTGGAGTTTCTCTGAGCCAGGTTCCCAGCCCTCCACCCTGCAGTGCGCTGGTGAACTGATGCATCGCCCTTTGGTAACGTCCGGCCGCCATCTTGGAACCAGAATATGAGCAGGGAGTCGCCTCTGGACCGTTCAACTGAGGAAGAAGGAGGGAAACATAATGCAAATACAAATGAGAGTTGAGGGTGATTTGCAGTGTGAAAATAGCATTCAGCAAGTGGTGAAAGTAGTTTTCAGATCCTTTACTTAAAGGTCGCCTATTATGCAAAATCCACTTCTTCATGTCTCTTCTACGCCAACATGTGTCCCCTCTTCTCCATGTCTCTTCTTCATCAACATGTGTCCCCTCTTCTTCATGTCTCTTCTACATCAACATGTGTCCCCTCTTCTCCATGTCTCTTCTACATCACCATGTGTCCCCTCTTCTTCATGTCTCTTCTACATCAACATGTGTCCCCTCTTCTCCATGTCTCTTCTACATCACCATGTGTCCCCTCTGTGGAAAGAGACTCTGAAAGTTTCAGGAAAAAAGATTCTCTCTCTCTTTTTGTCCTGATCCATTTCTATAAAAACCTGTCTGAAAATGAGCTGATCAGATTTTGGCCACTTTATGATGTCATAACGTAACTATTAGCCAATCACCAACCAAGGTAACCCCCCCCCTCCCCCCCCTCTTATCACCTGAATCTCCTCCTAGAGCACCATTGAGTTCTTTGTAATCAAATGTCTCTCAGAGGGGCGTGGGGGAGGGGCTCCTTATTTTCATCTAAAGTAACAGACAGAGAATCAGCACTTTGGAAACAGGGCTGAAACAGAGGGGATTATGGGTAATGCTGCAATGATCTGTTTGGTGTTTCAGCCAATCAGAGACAGGCTCTGTATATATCTGAGACCTGTGATATATTGATGATAAACAGTATGATAGGGGACCTTTGATTATTTTCAGTCCCTGAATCTCTTTGACCCACCTGTTGCTGAAGCCTCTGCCAGCGTTCGAACATGTTTCTCCTGCAGATCCGTGACGGCTTCCCTGAGTCTTTCCTCCGTCCTGTAGAGCTGCTGATCTCCTCCAATCCTCCATCACCACGACTCCAATTAACGCTGACGTTCAGTGCCTTTCCCGACGGCCGAACATCACTGCTGTTCAGACCTGAGCAGAGAGGAAACCAAAGAGAAGGGGTGAAAACAGAAAGGCTCTCATACTGAATACCATGTTGGCTTAAAGTGTTGTTTTGTTGGTGAAATAACTCAACAACTCTGTCACACCAGAGCAGAGAGGAAACCAAAGAGAAAACAAATATTACAAACAGGGTTGGAGTTATAATCTGAGCTTCATGGGGGTCTTTAAAACTAACGTTAGGGGTTCTTAGGGAGTTCTTTTGGAAAACATGTTTTTCTTTTAGCCTATTTACCTCGTTAACGTAAATAATACTCATTACATTGAAAAATGCATTATTTGTGATTAAAATAATGGTTGACGGTGAATTAATGTACCTTAATATAAAGTGTTTGCAAAAAAAATATATGTGCATAAAAAAATGTGGACCTACAGCCGAGCATCAGCTGCTGTCGTCGGTAAGGGAAGGGTAAGTTCTTGACGGGTGCGAGGCGGTGTGCAAAGGCTCGGCTCAGGTGACCCGTGTGGCTGAGCGTTCCCACGGTGACGCTGTGCAGGTAAACCGGCTCCACCAGGTGAGAGAGGAGCGCCCCCTGCAGGCCAACAACACTCCACCTGTTGAGGAAAACAACGAAAAAGAAATCCGAGCACACATGGTTTTTGCGGTGTGGCAGTTTCACTCATAATTGACATAAATGGAACTACAAAAAAAGACCCAAGCTGTAATAAACATGCATTATCCTTTCAAATAAGATGTTAACTTAACCCTTGAATGCACATTTAATATTTTACACCCACATCACACATTAATACACCCCAATTAGACACTTATTACACCCGAATAGCACCCACATTACAATGCCATTAAACCAACGTTGCACTACGATTACATGCATATTACACCCTTATTATCCGTGTGTTACTCTGTTAAAAGACCCATATTCCACCCTTATTATCCGTGTGTTACTCTGTTAAAAGAACCCATATTCCACCCTTATTATCCGTGTGTTACTCTGTTAAAAGACCCATATTACACCCTTATTATCCGTGTGTTACTCTGTTAAAAGACCCATATTACACCCTTATTATCCGTGTGTCACTCTGTTAAAAGACCCATATTACACCCTTATTATCCGTGTGTCACTCTGTTAAAAGACCCATATTACACCCTTATTATCCGTGTGTTACACTGTTAAAAGACCCATATTACACCCTTATTATCCGTGTGTTACACTGTTAAAAGACCCATATTACACCCTTATTATCCGTGTGTCACTCTGTTAAAAGACCCATATTACTCCCTTATTATCCGTGTGTTACTCTGTTAAAAGACCCATATTACTCCCTTATTATCCGTGTGTTACACTGTTTAAAAGACCCATATTACACCCTTATTATCCGTGTGTTACACTGTTAAAAGACCCATATTACACCCTTATTATCCGTGTGTTACACTGTTAAAAGACCCATATTACACCCTTATTATCCGTGTGTTACACTGTTAAAAGACCCATATTACTCCCTTATTATCCGTGTGTTACACTGTTAAAAGACCCATATTACACCCTTATTATCCGTGTGTTACTCTGTTAAAAGACCC
>NC_136907.1:77905319-77926917 GCF_949606895.1 Notothenia rossii | reverse complement strand
GTTAAAAGACCCATATTACACCCTTATTATCCGTGTGTTACTCTGTTAAAAGACCCATATTCCACCCTTATTATCCGTGTGTTACACTGTTAAAAGACCCATATTACACCCTTATTATCCGTGTGTTACTCTGTTAAAAGACCCATATTACACCCTTATTATCCGTGTGTTACTCTGTTCAAAGACCCATATTCCACCCTTATTATCCGTGTGTTACTCTGTTAAAAGACCCATATTACACCCTTATTATCCGTGTGTTACACTGTTAAAAGACCCATATTACACCCTTATTATCCGTGTGTTACTCTGTTAAAAGACCCATATTACACCCTTATTATCCGTGTGTTACTCTGTTAAAAGACCCATATTCCACCCTTATTATCCGTGTGTTACACTGTTAAAAGACCCATATTACACCCTTATTATCCATGTGTTACACTGTTAAAAGACCCATATTACACCCTTATTATCCGTGTGTCACACTGTTAAAATACCCATATTACTCCCTTATTATCCGTGTGTTACACTGTTTAAAGACCCATATTCCACCCTTATTATCCGTGTGTTACACTGTTAAAAGACTCATATTCCACCCTTATTATCCGTGTGTTACACTGTTAAAAGACTCATATTCCACCCTTATTATCCGTGTGTTACACTGTTAAAAGACCCATATTACACCCTTATTATCCGTGTGTTACTCTGTTAAAAGACCCATATTACACCCTTATTATCCATGTGTTACACTGTTAAAAGACCCATATTACACCCTTATTATCCATGTGTTACACTGTTAAAAGACCCATATTACACCCTTATTATCCGTGTGTCACACTGTTAAAATACCCATATTACTCCCTTATTATCCGTGTGTTACACTGTTTAAAGACCCATATTCCACCCTTATTATCCGTGTGTTACACTGTTAAAAGACCCATATTCCACCCTTATTATCCGTGTGTTACACTGTTAAAAGACCCATATTACACCCTTATTATCCGTGTGTCACACTGTTAAAATACCCATATTACTCCCTTATTATCCGTGTGTTACACTGTTTAAAGACCCATATTACACCCTTATTATCCATGTGTTACACTGTTAAAAGACCCATATTACACCCTTATTATCCGTGTGTCACACTGTTAAAATACCCATATTACTCCCTTATTATCCGTGTGTTACTCTGTTAAAAGACCCATATTACTCCCTTATTATCCGTGTGTTACTCTGTTAAAAGACCCATATTACTCCCTTATTATCCGTGTGTTACTCTGTTAAAAGACCCATATTACTCCCTTATTATCCGTGTGTCACACTGTTAAAATACCCATATTACTCCCTTATTATCCGTGTGTTACACTGTTAAAATACCCATATTACTCCCTTATTATCCGTGTGTCACACTGTTAAAATACCCATATTACTCCCTTATTATCCGTGTGTTACTCTGTTAAAAGACCCATATTACTCCCTTATTATCCGTGTGTTACTCTGTTAAAATACCCATATTACTCCCTTATTATCCGTGTGTTACTCTGTTAAAAGACCCATATTACTCCCTTATTATCCGTGTGTTACACTGTTTAAAGACCCATATTCCACCCTTATTATCCGTGTGTTACTCTGTTAAAAGACCCATATTCCACCCTTATTATCCGTGTGTTACACTGTTAAAAGACCCATATTACACCCTTATTATCCATGTGTTACACTGTTAAAAGACCCATATTACACCCTTATTATCCGTGTGTCACACTGTTAAAAGACCCATATTACACCCTTATTATCCGTGTGTCACTCTGTTCAAAGACCCATATTCCACCCTTATTATCCGTGTGTTACTCTGTTAAAAGACCCATATTACTCCCTTATTATCCGTGTGTTACTCTGTTTAAAGACCCATATTCCACCCTTATTATCCGTGTGTTACTCTGTTAAAAGACCCATATTCCACCCTTATTATCCGTGTGTTACTCTGTTAAAAGACCCATATTACACCCTTATTATCCGTGTGTTACTCTGTTAAAAGACCCATATTACTCCCTTATTATCCGTGTGTTACTCTGTTTAAAGACCCATATTACACCCTTATTATCCGTGTGTTACACTGTTAAAAGACCCATATTACTCCCTTATTATCCGTGTGTCACTCTGTTAAAAGACCCATATTACTCCCTTATTATCCGTGTGTTACTCTGTTAAAAGACCCATATTACTCCCTTATTATCCGTGTGTTACTCTGTTAAAAGACCCATATTACTCCCTTATTATCCGTGTGTTACTCTGTTAAAAGACCCATATTACTCCCTTATTATCCGTGTGTTACTCTGTTAAAAGACCCATATTACTCCCTTATTATCCGTGTGTTACTCTGTTAAAAGACCCATATTACTCCCTTATTATCCGTGTGTTACTCTGTTAAAAGACCCATATTACTCCCTTATTATCCGTGTGTTACTCTGTTCAAAGACCCATATTACTCCCTTATTATCCGTGTGTTACTCTGTTAAAAGACCCATATTACACCCTTATTATCCGTGTGTTACTCTGTTCAAAGACCCATATTCCACCCTTATTATCCGTGTGTTACTCTGTTCAAAGACCCATATTACACCCTTATTATCCGTGTGTTACTCTGTTCAAAGACCCATATTCCACCCTTATTATCCGTGTGTTACTCTGTTAAAAGACCCATATTACACCCTTATTATCCGTGTGTTACTCTGTTAAAAGACCCATATTCCACCTTTATTATCCGTGTGTTACACTGTTAAAAGACCCATATTACACCCTTATTATCCGTGTGTTACACTGTTAAAAGACCCATATTACACCCTTATTATCCGTGTGTTACACTGTTAAAAGACCCATATTACTCCCTTATTATCCGTGTGTTACTCTGTTCAAAGACCCATATTACACCCTTATTATCCGTGTGTTACTCTGTTAAAAGACCCATATTACACCCTTATTATCCGTGTGTTACTCTGTTAAAAGACCCATATTCCACCCTTATTATCCGTGTGTTACTCTGTTAAAAGACCCATATTACTCCCTTATTATCCGTGTGTTACACTGTTAAAAGACCCATATTCCACCCTTATTATCCGTGTGTTACTCTGTTCAAAGACCCATATTACACCCTTATTATCCGTGTGTTACTCTGTTAAAAGACCCATATTCCACCCTTATTATCCGTGTGTTACACTGTTCAAAGACCCATATTACACCCTTATTATCCGTGTGTTACTCTGTTAAAAGACCCATATTCCACCCTTATTATCCGTGTGTTACTCTGTTAAAAGACCCATATTACTCCCTTATTATCCGTGTGTTACACTGTTAAAAGACCCATATTCCACCCTTATTATCCGTGTGTTACTCTGTTCAAAGACCCATATTACACCCTTATTATCCGTGTGTTACTCTGTTAAAAGACCCATATTCCACCCTTATTATCCGTGTGTTACACTGTTCAAAGACCCATATTACACCCTTATTATCCGTGTGTTACTCTGTTAAAAGACCCATATTCCACCCTTATTATCCGTGTGTTACTCTGTTAAAAGACCCATATTACTCCCTTATTATCCGTGTGTTACTCTGTTAAAAGACCCATATTCCACCCTTATTATCCGTGTGTTACTCTGTTCAAAGACCCATATTACACCCTTATTATCCGTGTGTTACTCTGTTAAAAGACCCATATTACACCCTTATTATCCGTGTGTTACACTGTTAAAAGACCCATATTCCACCCTTATTATCCGTGTGTTACTCTGTTAAAAGACCCATATTCCACCCTTATTATCCGTGTGTTACTCTGTTAAAAGACCCATATTCCACCCTTATTATCCGTGTGTTACTCTGTTAAAAGACCCATATTACACCCTTATTATCCGTGTGTTACTCTGTTAAAAGACCCATATTCCACCCTTATTATCCGTGTGTTACTCTGTTAAAAGACCCATATTACACCCTTATTATCCGTGTGTTACTCTGTTAAAAGACCCATATTCCACCCTTATTATCCGTGTGTTACACTGTTAAAAGACCCATATTACACCCTTATTATCCGTGTGTTACTCTGTTCAAAGACCCATATTCCACCCTTATTATCCGTGTGTTACTCTGTTAAAAGACCCATATTCCACCCTTATTATCCGTGTGTTACTCTGTTCAAAGACCCATATTACACCCTTATTATCCGTGTGTCACACTGTTAAAAGACCCATATTCCATCCTTATTATCCGTGTGTCACACTGTTAAAAGACCCATATTCCACCCTTATTATCCGTGTGTTACTCTGTTAAAAGACCCATATTCCACCCTTATTATCCGTGTGTTACACTGTTAAAAGACCCATATTCCACCCTTATTATCCGTGTGTTACTCTGTTAAAAGACCCATATTACACCCTTATTATCCGTGTGTTACACTGTTAAAAGACCCATATTACACCCTTATTATCCGTGTGTTACTCTGTTAAAAGACCCATATTACTCCCTTATTATCCGTGTGTTACTCTGTTAAAAGACCCATATTACACCCTTATTATCCGTGTGTCACACTGTTAAAAGACCCATATTCCACCCTTATTATCCGTGTGTTACTCTGTTAAAAGACCCATATTACACCCTTATTATCCGTGTGTTACACTGTTAAAAGACCCATATTACACCCTTATTATCCGTGTGTTACTCTGTTAAAAGACCCATATTACTCCCTTATTATCCGTGTGTTACTCTGTTAAAAGACCCATATTACACCCTTATTATCCGTGTGTTACACTGTTAAAAGACCCATATTCCACCCTTATTATCCGTGTGTTACTCTGTTAAAAGACCCATATTACACCCTTATTATCCGTGTGTTGCTCTGTTAAAAGACCCATATTACACCCTTATTATCCGTGTGTTACTCTGTTAAAAGACCCATATTACACCCTTATTATCCGTGTGTTACTCTGTTAAAAGACCCATATTACACCCTTATTATCCGTGTGTTGCTCTGTTAAAAGACCCATATTACACCCTTATTATCCGTGTGTTACTCTGTTAAAAGACCCATATTACATCCTTATTATCCGTGTGTCACTCTGTTTAAAGACCCATATTCCACCCTTATTATCCGTGTGTTACACTGTTAAAAGACCCATATTCCACCCTTATTATCCGTGTGTTACTCTGTTAAAAGACCCATATTACACCCTTATTATCCGTGTGTTACTCTGTTAAAAGACCCATATTACACCCTTATTATCCGTGTGTTACACTGTTAAAAGACCCATATTAAACCCATGTTACAATAAATACACTGTTATTACATCTAGGGCGGATTATAAACTCACTTTGCCATCTTGTCTGTGCAGGACATTGTGACGGGTGATTTACACGCTGCCATATTGTTCTGATTGGCTCTTCTTGCTGTGATTGGCAGTGTCCCTTCACCACCGTCCACTTTCACCCTGAGGTGACAGTGAAACCTCCTGCTGGGATCTGACAAAGAGAAGAAGAGGACTTATACTCTGGATATTGTTGGTCTGCCAGTTTAGTCCAGGCTTAAATATCTCAACAGCTATTAGATGGATTACCATGACATTCCATATAAACATTCATGAGGGGATAAATCCCACTGACTTTGGTGATTCTCTGATTTGATCTTTAACGCTATCATAACCTGTACTTTTTTAGATGAATTGTAATAACTTTTGAGATCCTCTGACTCTTTATCGTACTTCATCAACACTTCAAAATCTCACTTGGTCCAATACTTTGATGAAAGACACCAGAAGTGTTTGTACTCACCAGAAAGTCACCAATTCCTTTGTAGATTACTGTTTTAAAGCTTCAAGATAAGATGATAAGATAAGATACTTTATTGATCCCAATCTGGGACATTTGGAAAGTTTGTTTCTTGGAACCATAAAGTGACACGTGGGGATCGAACTCAGTACAACCGAACGCTAAACCGGACTCTTTTAGGCAACCAAAATGTTCCTATTAACTTTCATGAACTGAAAACCCAAACCGTAAAAGGGTAAAGTTATTCTAAGATAATGATAAACTTTATTTATTTAGCACCTTTCATGCTTCAGCCAAAAGTGCTTTACAGAGCATGACAAAAAAAATCACAATAATAAATGAGGAACATAATTAAAATATGTAAAAACAATAAAACATGAACAGTGATACTACTAAAAATGATAAGCCAAATAAAAAAAAGGGTCTTTGATTTAATTTAAAACATTCAAATTGAGGTTGCCGATCAAATTACATCACGATGACATCACGATGACATCACAAAAACCAAAACATCAGTATGGTCATTATTCCCATCGTCTAATCTCTTTGTTCTCACATGCAGCCGTGGTCTCGTAGGGGCAGTTGAGTCGAGCGTCTCCGCACGGCGACGAGCTGACGAACATGTGGAAGAAAACGCCGTCCTGCAGCCGGAAGCCACCGCTGACTTCATTTGGTACGAAAATGGATTGTTCCTCACAGTCTGCTGGTTTACTACGGAGAGGAAACACAGAGGGAAGTCCAACATGAGACAGAGACAGAGGGACAGACACGAAATCATTTATGAAAACAGTCAGTTTTGTATTCATTGTCATGGTTAACCGTTCTTGCAGCTGCGGATAAAGTTAGATTTGGTTATTTTAAGGTTTTGAGACTCCAATATATTGAGAGAGGTTTTGTAAAAGATTAACGTCTTCAATGGGCTTAGAGCTGAAAGCCAAAGACAAGAAATATGACTTCATTGAGAGACAGACTTAGAGTTTTGGGTTTGTATTTCTTCATGTTATTTGTTGATATCAAGAAAAATACAGCCTTGCATTCCTTTTAGACAATTGTGTCAAACTGTCATGAATTGGGATTAAGTGAAGGTTCCGAAATCTGAGATATCTACTTTAAATCAAAGTGACCGTTACTTTGACCAGCAAACTCTAATAAATGTATCCTTGAGTCCAAGTGGACGTTTTTGCACATTTTAAATAAATTCCATAATACTGACATATTGCCCTAACGACAATGCTACGTTTTTACATTTATAAAATGATACGTTTTTGTGTGTGCATTGAAAAATATGTGTGTGGATGGAGACATTTGTGTTTCCTTCTGTGTGCATTTATTTATTTTTTAGACTGATTCGACCCCATACGATGCTGAGTAAGGACTAAACATTTGACAAGAAAATGCCCCTGGTCAGAAAGCTAGATTCCCCACCAAGCCTAGGCAAAAAATAGAAACAAAAAACGTATTTTAAGGTCATTTGAGGGTCGTACCAGAGCAGCAGCTCCAGCTGAGCGTACGGGAATCGAACCAGCGCCCTTCATAGCCTTCACTTTAAATGAAAGCATTTCAAACCAGAATTGGCTCCTCACAACTGTATGCATGACTGTTGTAGTCAACATCCATGTCTGTCCAAAATATCATCGCTTTTTATTTTATCGTCATGAATTGGGGTTAGTTCGATGTTTGTGCATCATTTCAAAGTGTTCAGTTACTGACACGCTAACAAGATAATTATGTTAAAGGTCACCTATTATGCAAAATACACTTGTTCAAGTCTCTTCTACATCAACATGTGTCCCCTCTTCTCCACGTCTCTTCTACATCAACATGTGTCCCCTCTTCTTCATGTCTCTTCTACATCAACATGTTTCCCCTCTCCTTCATGTCTCTTCTACATCAACATGTGTCCCCTCTTCTTCATGTCTCTTCTACATCAACATGTGTCCCTTCTTCTCCATGTCTCTTCTACATCAACATGTGTCCCCTCTTCTTCATGTCTCTTCTACATCAACATGTTTCCCCTCTCCTTCATGTCTCTTCTACATCAACATGTGTCCCCTCTTCTTCATGTCTCTTCTACATCAACATGTGTCCCCTCTTCTTCATGTCTCTTCTACATCACCATGTGTCCCCTCTTCTTCATGTCTCTTCTACATCAACATGTGTCCCCTCTTCTTCATGTCTCTTCTACATCAACATGTGTCCCCTCTTCTTCATGTCTCTTCTACATCAACATGTGTCCCCTCTTCTTCATGTCTCTTCTACATCAACATGTTTCCCCTCTCCTTCATGTCTCTTCTACATCAACATGTGTCCCCTCTTCTTCATGTCTCTTCTACATCAACATGTTTCCCCTCTCCTTCATGTCTCTTCTACATCAACATGTGTCCCCTCTTCTTCATGTCTCTTCTACATCAACATGTGTCCCCTCTTCTTCATGTCTCTTCTACATCAACATGTGTCCCCTCTTCTTCATGTCTCTTCTACATCAACATGTGTCCCCTCTTCTTCATGTCTCTTCTACATCAACATGTTTCCCCTCTTCTCCATGTCTCTTCTACATCAACATGTGTCCCCTCTTCTCCATGTCTCTTCTACATCACCATGTGTCCCCTCTTCTTCATGTCTCTTCTACATCAACATGTGTCCCCTCTTCTTCATGTCTCTTCTACATCAACATGTGTCCCCTCTTCTTCATGTCTCTTCTACATCAACATGTGTCCCCTCTTCTTCATGTCTCTTCTACATCAACATGTGTCCCCTCTTCTTCATGTCTTTTCTACATCAACATGTGTCCCCTCTTCTTCATGTCTCTTCTACATCAACATGTGTCCCCTCTTCTTCATGTCTCTTCTACATCAACATGTGTCCCCTCTTCTTCATGTCTCTTCTACATCAACATGTGTCCCCTCTTCTCCATGTCTCTTCTACATCAACATGTGTCCCCTCTTCTTCATGTCTCTTCTACATCAACATGTGTCCCCTCTTCTTCATGTCTCTTCTACATCAACATGTGTCCCCTCTTCTCCATGTCTCTTCTACATCAACATGTGTCCCCTCTTCTTCATGTCTCTTCTACATCAACATGTGTCCCCTCTTCTTCATGTCTCTTCTACATCAACATGTGTCCCCTCTTCTTCATGTCTCTTCTACATCAACATGTGTCCCCTCTTCTCCATGTCTCTTCTACATCAACATGTGTCCCCTCTTCTTCATGTCTCTTCTACATCAACATGTGTCCCCTCTTCTTCATGTCTCTTCTACATCAACATGTGTCCCCTCTTCTTCATGTCTCTTCTACATCAACATGTGTCCCCTCTTCTCCATGTCTCTTCTACATCAACATGTGTCCCCTCTTCTTCATGTCTCTTCTACATCAACATGTGTCCCCTCTTCTTCATGTCTCTTCTACATCAACATGTGTCCCCTCTGTGGAAAGAGCCTCTGAAAGTTTCAGGAACAAAGATTCTCTCTCTTTTTGATCCATTTCTATAAAAACCTGTCTGAAAATGAGCTGATCAGATTTTGGCCACTTTATGATGTCATAACGATTTTTTGGCTTGCGTAACCATTAGCCAATCAGCAACCAAGGTAACCCCCCCCCTTATCAACTGAATCTCCTCCTAGAGCACCATTGAGTTCTTTGTAACCAAACATCTCTCAGAGGGGCGTGGGGAGGGGCTCCTTATTTTCATCTAAAGCAGGGGTCACCAACCTTTTTGTCACCGAGGGCTACTTCAAGGGTACTGAGTAATACGAAGGGCTACTTGTTTGATACAAACTTCCTGAATAACATAATTGCACGGTTCACCTTTAATGATAATATTATTATTAATAATAATCAGAATACATATTAATTTACTTTATGTGAAGGAGTGTCTGATCACATGTTAATGTTAATTATTCCTCATAATAATTATTAACAATGATTTACCATTGCTATAGCAACCCCATTGTTTTGTTATGAAAATGTATCTATATTTATACACATTCTCGCGAGATCTATCAGGGGTCGTTGTAATGCTGCGTTCACACCGGACGTGACTTCGCTCTAATCGCTCGAGTTTCACCGCTGCTGCCAGCTGTGTTTACTCGCATCATTCAAACAAGACGCGCTGGCTCGGGAGCTACAACTACAACAAAATGAACATATTTTACCGTGATTAAATTGTAATACACGTTTCTAAATGATGCCGAAGTAACAACATACTGATACCGTTTAGTAAAAACCATGAATTAATGCTTAACAAGTCTGCAGACAAGACGGCAGGCGAAAAACCTTTTAAAATGCTTGTTTTCTGAATGGAGATTGGGTCGCCCAGGCTAAGCTAACGTTATATATGCTCATTCCACACTCATAACAACGGCCTACAGACATAAATAAACCAACGACTGTATTCACCATGACACAGACAGTCTGTGGTTTGTACTTGTTTAACTTTTGTCCAGTTTCTGAACAGATATGAGGAGCTGTGATCTCTGTTTGCTAACTGCTAACAGCTAACTGCTGATGTTTTCTGGTTGAACTTCAGTGGCAGGCTGAGATCCTCACCACTGGTGTGTGTGTGTGTGTGTGTGTGTGTGTGTGTGTGTGTGTGTGTGTGTGTGTGTGTGTGTGTGTGTGTGTGTGTGTGTGTGTGTGTGTGTGTGTGTGTGTGTGTGTGTGTGTGTGTGTGTGTGTGTGTGTGTGTGTGTGTGTGTGTGTGTGTGTGTGTGTGTGTGTGTGTGTGTGTGTGTGTGTGTGTGTGATGAGGCCCATGATCGTAGCTGCTCATGCTAGCTTGTCTCAGCTAAAGGTGGAACGGAGATTTGGTGCGTGGAGTTCAACTCTGAACCTATCTGGGGTCAGAGTTCAATTTCACGCACCAAATCTCCATTTCACTTACATATGTACACAAAATGTGTGCTTTTAAAATTTTATATTCAATATTGTCATTTTAAAAATAAAAATGTATTCAATAATTTTTTTAGACGGAGCAACGTGGTGACTTGTGCTATTTTTACAACATGCACGCGGGCGACCAATTTCCCCCCTGCGGGCGACTAAGTGCCCACGGGCATCGCGTTGGCTACCCTTGATCTAAATTAACAGACAGAGAATCAGCTCTTTTGAAACATTTTGGATTATGGGTAATGCTGCAATGATCTGTTTGGTGTTTGGAGCCAATCAAAGACAGGTTCTGTATATATCTGAGACCTATAATATATTGACTAAAAACAGTATAATAGGGGACCTTTAAGATAGATATTTGACGACAAAATTCCCCCAGTCAGAAAGCTAGATTCCCCACCAAGCCTAGACAAAGATATATAAGCAAAAAAACGTATTTTAGGGTAATTTGAGGGTCGTACCAGAGCAGCAGCTCCAGCTGAGCGTACAGGAATCGAACCAGCGCCCTGCGGGTCATGACTTCTGCGTGGCAGTCACTCAGTGTTTCACTGTGGTCACTGTCATTGTCCAAATCCAGACACTTAGTCCCTGTGGCCAGAGACACCACCTGCGCTGTCCTGAGGTCAAATCCTGGAAAAGAAATGAAGGATTTAACAAAAGACAGAGTGGAAAGCATCTGCTTAGACTTCTGGAGACTCGATCAACAAACAATTCATGGTGCAAGACATTCAACATGATGCAAATCAAACAAGACGCCTCATTTGTCTCTGAGAACAAGACATTTCCTCTGTGCTGAGACGAGCTGATGACAAATGTGTGACAGAATAATCAATCCAACAAATCAGAAACATGCTGTGTCAATCTGGCCTCATCAAAGACGGTAAAAAGGGCTCTGGATACAACGGGTAATTTGAGGTAACGTGTTTTTTGAATTGCAGCATTACAGTTTTACTCAGATGCGCCTCTACTGTTCTAATTGCCCACATGAATATTGGGAAGATCCCTGTATTTAAATGGATAATTAAGAAGATGTTTTTTTGTTCTGTTTTCTACACTACAACAGTGTGGGGCTATGTGACGTGTTTTTTTTTAGGATTATAGTTGATAAATCATAAGATATGGAAAGTGTTTCACATGTTTTAATATTCTTGTTGAGACAACACCTGGGATTTGATTTACCTAGATCTTATTTATTTATTTATTTGTTTATTTGGCAGGGACATTGCATTAAAGAAAACTTAAAACATGAAATGTGTGCCGGATTTAGCGTTGAGCTACTTTCCATCCGCGGTCCGTCACATTCTCACATCTGGCTACATTATATCTTTTTAAACTTCTACGACGGACATTTTACAACCAAGTCAATCATTCTTGGTTTGGTTTGTACAAAACAAGGAATTTGAATTTATGTGCATCAAATATTACGCGTGAAGGCTCCAGAAAAGACAATGGATGCAATGTTTACATCCAAGACCCAATAGAGCGGTGCAGGGATGACATGTTTACCCGGAAGGAAGCTGCTGGTTCCCTCGATAAAAAAGCAACGGGATTTCTCCAGAGGATTTTGGAAAATAGCTCGAAATAAGGTCTGTGGGAAACGAACCTGTTTGAAAAATGCACGTTTTGTTCAGCCTGATAATCTCCACATGTCTACCCTACTTTTATAATTTTCAAATCATAAATCTAGTCGCCAGAAGCAAAATGCTAACGTTATGCTATAAAGGAGCTACAGCAGGGTCGCTGCTTCAACATCACGCCAACTTGAGATCCATATTCAAACACACAGATTCTAGATGGAACGAGTTGAAGCGTTTGTTTGAACAGTCTGCGGGAGGCAGGTACTTGCTTTCAAGCAGAACAGAAACTAACTTAGCGGAGTGTTTACGTGTTCGGCGTAATGACGCACAACGTCCTCAACTTCTGTAGTCCTTTCAGCCACTTGGTAACAACCATCGTTTCTCAGACACGTCAACTCTTCAGAAATCACCAGTGGGGTCACTGCTGATGGATTTAATGTGTAGAACAAAACATGATCCGTCTCTTCAATGTGTCTCAATCACAGACATTATTTACAGATATTTTCCAAAATCCTATGGAGAAATCCCATTGGCTCTGAGACGAGGGAACAGGAAGTGGAGAAATGCTGACTCACTTCCTGGTTTTAGGACTCGTCACTGCACCACTCTATTAATTTAATTCATTATAAATACTTCTTCCTATCTCAGCCAGATATTGTGTAGTAAGATAACAAACCTCTGCTCATCACGACTCCTGCCAGCACTTTGTGTTTGGCGTACGAAGAGGAACAAACGTCCGTCAGCTGGGAGTATTTCTCTCTCACCAGGTGGAAGACGGACTCTGCAAAGACCTGCAGGAGAAGACGAAATGGTAGAGGCATCGTTTGAAAAGTGGAGCATGCATATTGAACATGTCGTTTTATTCTGTAGTTCTCGCATGTGACATTTTGGTGAGAATATCACAGAACTAAAGAATCAGACGATCTTAACCTGATTGTCCCACACATGTTATTAATATTTGTTTTACTTAAGTTATCCTTTAAGTTAACAGGCAGTTTAATGTTTCTATGAAGTCCTTTTTGTTAGCTGCCATGTTTTTGCACATGTTGGCCTGATGAGAAAAAAATAGATTTAAAATAGACTGTCTAGACACCATCACTTTTGTTTACTTGGTAAAAAACATATCTGACTGTGAAAGAGTCTCTTGTGGAAACTATATCACTATAATCCACACTATCTCCCTTCTAATAAAAACGTATTATTTCTATTTATGTTTTAATGTTCCTATAGTTTATATAACAGTTATTTTTTTCGAGAAACTACACTGTGCTATTCTGCTTCACCTATATTTAAACCTGAGGACATTGTGACTCCTACTGTTGTATTTTTTCCAGCAAACACACAGAAAACTTTCAAACAAAGTCAGCAGGGATGCAGCAACAACTGTGACATGTTTCTGCCCGGACCTCCGGAACGAAGCTCGCCGAAAACTCTCTGACAGTCTGACAGCGAAGGCCGAGAGTTTCTTTTCACTGTAAAGTCCTCCAGTCTGCGGGGGAACAGGTGTAGCACTCCTACCTGTCGAAATATGTCTAATTATATCTGTAGAGGACTGTCGCTCTTTTTATGGGGAGATAGTTAGTTAGAAATATTTGGCCCTATAGAGGATTTATGTATTTCAATTGCATATAAAATGTCCATCCATTTGGATTACATAGTTCTTACATAAATCGACTAATAAACTCTCTGCATTGCAAATACATAATAACTATGTGTACAACTAGGTATGTCCCGATCACCTTTTTTTGCTCCCGATCCGATTCCGATCATTTGATTTTGACAATTTACCGATACTGATTTTTCCCGATCCGATCTTTATGCAAAGCATTAAGAGAGAAAAAAGCATTCAAGTTGTCCCTTAAGGTTATTTTTTCTTATTTAAATTGGATATTCTATCCAACATGGATATAGCTTCTTTCTTTCACAGCAGCATTGGATCAGTTCAGTTGTGCAGCATTGGATCAAAACAAAATAAAGCTTTCAGTACTCGTTAGCTTACTGCTACAATTAGACACTGCGCCCACTCTGTTGCCAGATTTGAGAGAAATAAGCAGGTCTATGAAAACAAGCCCCAAAGAAGCAACACATACATGATGTTCTGTAATTTGAAACCAAAACTAAGGCCTCAGGATGACTTTAAGACTTGAACATGGTCATTTTTGTTTTGTAACATTGAATACAACATTTTAAAAAAAGTATTTAAAAAAAATAAAAAATAAATCCCGATCCCCGATTTTTTTCTCCCGATTCCGATCTTTTGAAAATCAGGTGATCGGCTCCGATCCCCGATCACGTGATCGGATCGGGACATCTCTATATACAACCTTATTATCAATACATCCAATGTGTTTCTAATACATTAGAACCAGGCTTATGTATTCAATATAAATAAAGTCTATGCATTTTATATTCATAAAATCCAGGTTTATGTATATAAAATAAATTTAGCTTATTTTGTAATAATCTACTTTTATAATACATAACCACATTCCCCACACTCACAGCACTAACAACAAATGTGTCATGCCACCATGCCACCTCCACAAAATGTGGAGTACACGTTACTATAGTAACTCCACTCCAATGTATACATTTTATGCATTGTTAAATTAATGCACCAAATAAGTTATATTTATTTTATATACATAAACCTGGATCTTATGAATTTAAAATGCATAGACTTTATTTGTATCGAATACATAAGCCTGGTTCTAATGTATTTGAAACACATTGGATGTTTTGATAATAAGGTTGTAGACATAGTTATTATGTGTTTGCAATGCAGAGAGTTTATTAGTCAATTTATGTAAGAACTGTGTAATCCAAATGGTTGGAAATGTTATATGCAGTTGAAATACTGTGCTGTAAACTCATGGTTTTGTGTTGGGTGTATGAGGGTGAAATTAATGGGGTTCAGTTTATGTGAGTGTGACTTTAAATCTGGGTGGAGATTCGCGGGGTTTATTGATGTGTTATAAATAGAGAGGAACATAAATTAACGTCATTGAGATTGAGGAATCAGGAGAGGCCACTAGTAAGTGTGATTATTCTACTGAATGCGATTTAATGTGTATGGGATATGTGTGATCCTAATTGGTGTATTGTTGTTCTCTTAGATTTGATTAAATCATCAAAACTAGGAGTTGTTTCCGTCCAACTTGATTTCACCCATACTGTCGGGAGATAGACAGTACAAATACATAAATCCCAACCAAATTCATTTCCCACAGGAACCACTTGTGACTTCAACATGTGCTGCATCCTAAATCATGGAGTGATCAGAGATAGTGTTTGCAGTGAGAACCAACAGAAAGACGTCTTAGAGCGAAAGGTCATTGAAATGTGATCAGGACTAGGACAATCACACAGGAGGCATCAGGGGCTTAAAGCACAGTTTTTGATTAGATTTTTGACGGATATGCTCTGTGTATAATAAGACTCTTCTTGCACTATTTCTATCTTATTTGTATTTACTCAAAAAGCATTCTCTACACTATTGTATTTGTTTTATTTGTTTTATGTTCTGTATATATTCATGTTGCTCTGTTGGAGGAGCCTGTGAGCTAAGAATCTTGAATCTTGAATCTGGGTTTGAAGATTTCACAGGTCTTGGATTGATTGTTATTTTACATTTAAGTATAAAATAAATGACTCTTGGACAACGACAAGATTTTTCCACACAAAGTTTCTCCAAATGTGGTGGTTTTCATTTGAACTGGAGGCATCACTCACTGCCTATCAGTTTCTTTAGATAGATGCTCTTGAATCGGTTGGTTGTTGTGCTCTGATGATTGTATTGGTAAAGAGAGGGTTAGCAGAAACACATAATCACATGTGGATTAAAACAACATTAATATTATATTATTAATGTATAAATACTGGAAAACCCTAAATCAGGGAACGTCTCCAATTTTTTTTTTTATTGTGCAATGCCATGTCTTTTTATGCCACTGCAACAAAAACATTTCCCAAATTGGGATCAATAAAGTTCTTATATTATGGATTTATAAGAACTGCAGCCTCCCTTAAATCTGCGTTTACTGATCAAGTGTTGGTACTTTTAGTGCCGTGGATAAAGCTTTAAAGACTGGGCTGCTAATTTTCTCAAACTGTATGAATGAGAAGCTCGAACATGTGGAATAAAGGTGTAGATTTCATGACATCCACTTCCACAAATCCCCAGAAATATAACCCGTGATGTGACCTCAGTGTTTCTAACACTCTGTATGTTTCCTCTGTTTTTGAAAGAGCAGATGATCGTTTTTGGGAGCGAAACTCTCTGGCTCGACGTTTTCTGGATGACAGCGGCACAAGGTCGTGTGTAATGAGTGCGTTAAACAATTATCTGTCAGATTATTATGCTCTTCACACCGCCTTCCCCGCTCCACCTCTCTCTCCGCGGTCTGCTGCCGCTCCTCCTTCATCCCTAATGTGCTGTAATCATGTTCATTAATGCGTCACGCCGCCTGACAGACAGTTCATATTGAAGGGGGGAGAAGATGCTAAATTATCCGTCTGGGAGGCTGTGAAAAAATAACAATTTCCAAGACATAAAGGGGGAAAGCTTTTGCATATGGTTACGTTTTGGTGTCAGCCTAAAGCATGAAGAGTGAAATCAACCTTTTGTCCAGAGACAATCAAAAATGTCACCATCCTCTTGAATCACTCCCCAGGGCTTAATAAAGCATCTACATGTCTGTCTAAGAGTCTATATTCCTTTGCATATTAGCATGAAGATATGTTTCTGCATTAGCCATGCTCAGTCAGCCTCTTCAGCTCCGTGCAGACACATCTTCTTGTATTCATAAAGAACGACAGCAAACCACGTCGAGGACAATTCCCTAAAGGCTTGCAGACATAATAAGGATGTTTGGATTCTGCAGACGATGCATACAGGACACCATCTATCGGCCTCAAGCCATGATGGCCGGGCTGATGTGCGCCACACTTCATTTGGTAGCATACGGCGCACCTCAGACCCATTCATCCAGACCATTTAGAAGACTGGCTGAAAACAGGCTGAACAGATACGAGGTGAATTCAGTGTCACTGCTGATGTTTCAGAGCGAGAGAAACCTGATACACTGAGTCCGTCTCTTTACTCTGTATTCTGTGTCAAATGCTGACAAGACATTTGTCTACAGATGCAAAATAACATACTTGTCAAAATTACTGATGATGATGTCAGCAAGTTGCCATTGCAAGGGCTACCCGACAATTACATTTTTTCATGTTATAAAACTCTCCACATATATCACCACTTTTATAATGGTTAATCCATAATACAATCTCCGGAAGTAAAAGGCTAATGTTGGGCTATAAAGGAACTATATCAAGGTCACATGACTTCACGTCACCAACGCTAAGCTAAAGGTGGCTAATGTTGGGTTATAAAGGAACTATATCAAGGTCACATGACTTCACATCACCACCGCTAAGCTAAAGGTGGCTAATGTTGGGCTATAAAGGAACTACAGCACGGTCACATGACTTCACGTCACCACCGCTAAGCTAAAGGAGGCTAATGTTGGGCTATAAAGGAACTACAGCACGGTCACATGACTTCACGTCACCACCGCTAAGCTAAAGGAGGCTAATGTTGGGCTATAAAGGAACTACAGCACGGTCACATGACTTCACGTCACCACTGCTAAGCTAAAGACGGCTAATGTTGGGCTATAAAGGAACTACAGCATGGTCACATGACTTCACGTCACCACCGCTAAGCTAAAGGCGGCTAATGTTGGGCTATAAAGGAACTACAGCACGGTAACATGACTTCACGTCACCACCGCTAAGCTAAAGGCGGCTAATGTTGGGCTATAAAGGAACTACAGCACGGTCACATGACTTCACGTCACCACCGCTAAGCTAAAGGTGGCTAATGTTGGGCTATAAAGGAACTACAGCACGGTCACATGACTTCACGTCACCACCGCTAAGCTAAAGGAGGCTAATGTTGGGCTATAAAGGAACTACAGCAGGGTCACATGACTTCACGTCACCACCGCTAAGCTAAAGGCGGCTAATGTTGGGCTATAAAGGAACTACAGCATGGTCACATGACTTCACGTCACCACCGCTAAGCTAAAGGCGGCTAATGTTGGGCTATAAAGGAACTACAGCACGGTCACATGACTTCACGTCACCACCGCTAAGCTAAAGGCGGCTAATGTTGGGCTATAAAGGAACTACAGCACGGTCACATGACTTCACGTCACCACCGCTAAGCTAAAGGCGGCTAATGTTGGGCTATAAAGGAACTACAGCAGGGTCACATGACTTCACGTCACCACCGCTAAGCTAAAGGAGGCTAATGTTGGGCTATAAAGGAACTACAGCACGGTCACATGACTTCACGTCACCACCGCTAAGCTAAAGGTGGCTAATGTTGGGCTATAAAGGAACTACAGCAGGGTCACATGACTTCACGTCACCACCGCTAAGCTAAAGGCGGCTAATGTTGGGCTATAAAGGAACTACAGCACGGTCACATGACTTCACGTCACCACCGCTAAGCTAAAGGAGGCTAATGTTGGGCTATAAAGGAACCACAGCACGGTCACATGACTTCACGTCACCACCGCTAAGTCATTTTCCCATATAGTAAAATGTGGAAAGACACACTTAAAAATAACTTTGATTTGTTAGGTCCTAAAAGTGGCATGTTTTTTTTCTTCTTTTCTCTATACATCCATGTCTAAATACTGCCTGCCAGAAGAAGATGTTGGACCTCCTCACCTGAGGTAGCTGAAGTTTAGCTCTGCTGCCGTTAAGACCCATCACTTTCCTCTCCGGACCCAGAGTGATGTTGTAAACGGACTGCAGGGCGGCTGCGGCTGCCTGGGCTTTTGCCATCCGTTTACTGTGACCACACCCTTCAAACACCCCCCCCTCCACCCTGACCACCATAACAAAACTCCTCATCGGCCTGCCATGAACTCTCTCCGTCAGGCACATGTATCTGAGTCCTGGTCGCAGCTCGTTAAGCAGCGCCACTGGGCTGAGGTGCTCTAAAAGTGAGGTGCTAATGGCTTCTCTTTTGGGTTTAGTTGAGGAGAAGTCCAGTTTGAGGCGGACAACTCGTCTGTAGTTGTAAATGCTGGAGAAAACCTCCTTTTTTGCTGTGTTGCACTGTAGGAGTTGACAGTTTTCCAGCAAAGATGGCTCAAACTCTTTTAGGAATGCGTCATGGATGTCCAGTTTATCGGCTGTAAAATCCACAGGAGTGCTGGTAAAGTTCCCGATGGAGGCGTGAGCCTGCGAGGCGTTTTGAAACTGGATGAAAGACCGAAGCGCAAGTTCTGCAACCCTCATCTTGGCTTGCTTTTTAGTCGGTCCTCTGCCCTCAAAAAGGAAACCGTTCACCTCCACACCAACAGAAAACACTGGAGCGTGCAGTGGGCCGGTCTTCGACATGATTTCATACCGCAGACCAGGTTGTAACTCGTTGAGGTGCACAAGTGCGTTTTTCTGAGTGACAGCCCAGGCTGGTCTCTTACAAGTCAAGGGGCTCTGGTGGAGCGGCGACTGCTTCCTCTTTAGGGATCGGGTACCGTGTTTGGGGAAAGTTGTGCAAAAAGCTGCTGGATGATATTTCCGTAGTAAGTCGCAGTCCATGTGGCTCGTATAATCCTCATTCTCTTTCACCTCCAAACTGCTGCCTGTTGACAGATAAGGAAATAACAACAGGAAACGTGGCATGGAAAAAAACTGGGATTTTTTGTTTATTTTTCTAGCTGTCATTAGGCCGACTTGTAGGTAATAAGACTAATGGTGCATATACACTGCATGGTATGGCATTGAGCTACCCAAATTGACTCTTTTTTGTTGGTTTTCAATTAGCAAAAGTTCAGAATACGCAACCGTCTTAGAACTACGGTATAAACGCTAACTACACAGTGGAGCTGGAAGACATTTTAGGAAAACCTCAAATTCAGTAGGATTCATCCTGACCATGAATGTGAGTACAAACTTTAATGGCAATCCATGTTATGGTTGATATTAGTTTGGACCAAATAATTGACCAATCAACTGACAGGCTGACAATAACATTGATAAAGTCACTTTAGCGTGTCTAAAAATGTAACACTGCAACACTTTGATGCTGTCGTAATGTTACAAACTGTCTTTGTCAGCAGAACACAGAAAAAAATTGTTTTGCACGAAAGGAAACAAATATTTACTTGAACTGTCTGCATCCTCAGCCGATGATGCTTCAGTATCCCAGTGTCGTATTGGACTGATGAGGGTCGATAACATGTTGCCTCGTTCTGAAAAACAGCATCACAAAGACATGAAATAATGAGCATTTTCTCCACAGTATGATGCAGTCAAGTACTTTACTACCGGGTACTAGTGTTGGTGAAATGAACCCAATTACAGTTACGATTCTGAACGCTTATACTGCATAGTTTTATATTCACTCCTAACCATAAAAGTAATGAAATGGACTGAGGGAAACACATTTACGGCGATAGTAGAAATGTAATGTGTTAGGTCGGGAGGGACATCAGAGTTCACACTAACATAAACGAAAACAAAAAGAAAGGCGGCTCAGTATGCACTACAAAGAAATGTGATATGTTGTACTGTAGTGCTAACCAATTATCAAAAACCTGAAGTGACTCATCATGAACATGAAAAAGACCTTATTTTGCTTCAGGAAGTACCCGCAGATTCAACACTATAAAAAATGACTTGCTGATCCCTGTTGGTCCCTGATTTATCCACAGTTAGTGCAAAGATATATTCCCCATAAAGACACAACACTATAAGCTGCAGTGGGTAATTTTATTTTGTTGTATCCACTGTTTATAAATACAAATGCAACACTCAAATAATGAGCTATAATAAAAAACCTTAGTATTAAAATGTTCTGGTGAACTTTTTACTGTTGTTTCCAGACCATACTTGCCAACCCTCCCGATTTTCGCGGGAAACTCCCGATTTCATTGCCCTCTCCCGGTTTCCTCCCGGGGTCATATTTCTCCCGCATTTCTCCCGATTTCTGACTAAATCCGATTTACTCAGGACTGTTTCCACTCGGACTTTAATACAGCTAGACCATTGTTTGGTTTCCATGGTAGCGCGTCTCTTTAGTAGCGCGTGCAACTGAAATTCTGAGAGGGTGAGGCAGATATTCACAGAAAACAGAACAACAATCAACAACTCTACCCTCTGCTCACTCCTTTCCTATAATACAGGTCCAGCCCACACATATGCTCCATCAAGACAGTGCACTTACAACTACAATAAGCATGTTAATGTTAATCTAATACAACTCCGGCGATCCACTAGCACCACCCCCCCACCCCCCCCGCGGTGG